>NW_027507685.1:259254531-259394531 GCF_037356315.1 Lithobates pipiens | reverse complement strand
AAACCACACATGTGAGGTATCGCCGCGATCATTAGCAGAAGAGCAATAATTCTAGCACTGGACTTCCTCTGTACCTCTGAACTGGTAACCATTAAAAATGTTTAAAGCATTGCCGGTAGAGATTTTTTAGTATCGCAGTTTTTGCAGTGTGCGCAATTTTAACCACTTAAGCCCCGGACCAATTGTCAGCCTAAGGACCAGATGTCTTTTTACAATTTCGCACTGCACTGCTTTAACTGGTAATTGCGCGGTCATGCAATGTTGTACCCAAACAAAATTTGCATCCTTTTCTTCCCACAAATAGAGCTTTCTTTTGATGGTATTTGATCACCTCTGCCATTTTTATTTTTTTATGATATAAAAGAAAAAAGACTGAAAATTTTGAAAAAATAAAAAATATTTTCTACTTTTTGTTATAAGAAAAATCAAATAAACTAAATTTTAGTCATACATTTAGGCCAAAATGTATTCAGCCACATGTCTTTAGTAAAAAAAATAAAATAAATGTCAATAAGCGTATATTTAATGGTTTGCGCAAAAGTTATAGCATCTACAAACTAGAGTACATTTTCTGGAATTTACACAGCTTTTAATTTATGACTGCCTATCTCATTTCTTGAGGTGCTAAAATGGCAGGGCAGTACAACCCCCCCCCCCCCCAATGACCCCATTTTGGAAAGTAGACACCCCAAGGAAATTGCTGAGGGGTATGTTGAGCCCATTGAATTTTTTTTTTTTGTCCCAAGTGATTGAATAATGACACAAAAAAAAGTTTACAAAAAGTTGTCACTAAATGATATATTGCTCACACATGCCAAAGTTATATGTGGAATTGCACCCCAAAATATATTCTGCTGCTTCTCCTGAGTACGGGGATACCACATATGTGGGACTTTTTGGGAGTCTAGTCGCGTACGGCACCCCGGAAACCAATCACTGCCTTCAGGATTTCTAAGGGTGCAAATTTTTGATTTCACTCCTCACTACCTATCACAGTTTCGAAGGCCATAAAATGCCAAAATAGCACAACCCCCCCCCCCCCCCCCAAATGACCCCATTTTGGAAAGTAGACACCCCAAGCTATTTACTGAGAGGCATGTTGAGTCAATGAAATATTTTATATTTTGCCACAAGTTGAGGGAATATTACAAACTTGTTTTTTTTTTTTTTTGCACGAAGTTGTCACTAAATGATATATTGCTCACACATGCTATGGGCATAAGTAAAAAGACACCCCAAAATAAATTCTGCTGCTTCTCCCGAGTACGGGGATACCACATGTGGGGGACTTTTTGGGAGCATAGCCACGTACGGGACCCCGAAAACCAAGCACTGACTTCAGGATTTAAATATAAAACGCTACCAAAAAAAAACTGTTAGCGATCGCAGGGATCAGGCCTGACTCTGCAAACGCTGCAGTTATGTGTTTAGTGTTTTGTAAGTGACAGTACGGGAGGTTTATGCTTTGCGCGTGGGTGTTAGCGGTACTGGCACTAACCTAGCGCTGCCTGGGGCGACGCAGACCCTGACCCTAAAACCTAATTGATATCACCCGCCGGGTGATCAGGGGGTTAAACCTTTATTGGGTAATAAATGGTGGGTGCCCTGATGCTATAAAAAGCAAATTAACTAACCAGAGTCACCCGTAACACTTTATACGGTGATCACTGGTGAAAGGGTTAACTGGAGGCAATCAGGGGGTTAAAACTAGCTACCTAGCGGCACCAGTGACACTAATGCAGCGATGAGAAAAATGATTGCTTAGTGACACTGGCAAAAGGGGGTGAAAGGGTTAACTAGGGGCAATCAGGGGGTTAAAACCTTTATTAGGTAGTATATGGGGGTCCCGGACGCTATATAAAAACCTGACGGGGAACCTAAATAACTAAATAACTAACTGGCTATCCAGCGTCACCAGTGACACTTATACGGTGATCGCTGGTGAAAGGGTTAACTCTAGGGGCAATCAGGGGGTTAAAAACTTTATTGGGTAGTATATGGGGTTACCTAATGCTATAAAAACCTGGCGGTGAACCTAAAAAAATAACTAGCTACCTAGCGACACCAGTGACACTAATGCAGCGATCAGAAAATCGATCGCTTAGTGACACTGGCAAAAGGGGGTGAAAGGGTTAACTCTAGGGGCAATCAGGGGGTTAAACCTTTATTGGGGGGGGGGGTAGGGGGCTACCCTGGACCTAACACTAACTGCCCTGACACTTTTTACTATCACAACTGACACTGAATGCAGTGATCAGTAAATAAATGATCACTGCAATCAGTGACACTGTGACTGGAAGGGGGGGCGGGGCGATTGGGGGGGGTGATTAATGTGCCTATGTGTACCTACGTGTCAGTGTAGCGTTGATGCACTTGCTATCTCTGCTCTCCTCACAGTCCGGTCAAAAAGACCGCCCCGAGGAGAGCGACATCACTTCCTCCCTGCCTGTGTTCACACTACACAGGCGGGGGAAGCTTCTCATTCGCCAGGAGCGATCGAGAGGGGATGGCCAAAAACCAACGGCCATCCCCTCATCCCGGATCACTCCTGAAGTGATTTTTATTTTTTTCTAAAGCACCCCGTCCCGACGAGCTCGAGCGCAGAAGAGAGCGCATACATGAGTAGCGTCCGCATATGAAAACGGCGTTCAAGCCACACATGTGAGGTATCGCCGCGATCGGTAGAGTGAGGAAAATAACGATAGCACTAGACCTCCTCTGTAACTCAAAACATGCAACCTGTAGAATTTTTTAAAACGTCGCCTATGGAAATTTTTAAGGGTAAAAGTTTATCGCCGTTCCACGAGCGGGCGCAATTTTGAAGCGTGACATGTTGAGTATCAATTTATTCAGCGTAACATTATCTTTCACATAATAAAAAAAATATTGGGCTAACTTTACTGTTGTCTTATTTTTTTTATTAAAATTTTTTTAATTTTTGCAAAAAAAAAAAAAACTGTGCTTGTAAGACCTCTGCGCAAATACAGTGTGACAAAAAAAATTGAAATGACCGCCATTTTATTCTCTAGGGTTTTAGAAAAAAATGTAGAATTTTTGGGGGTTCTAAGTCATTTTCTAGCAAAAAAAAACTTGTTTTTAACTTGTAAACACCAAGTCTGAAAAAGAGGCGCGGTCTTTAAGTGGTTAAGCTGCATTCTCCCCTGTGCGACGCGTCGTGATTTTTTTTTAAGCGCTTTTTTGGCATGTCCTTCATGCAACACCATAGAGGAGCTCTTCACTCGAATTGGCTGCCCTGCACACAACAAACGCACCAAAATAGCTCCTGCGTCTCTTTTGGTAGTGCATTTTCGCAATGTGAGGTTGTCCCCTTTGTTCGGTTTGGACCAACACCGGCAGATAGCACGGCTCCACAAATCATCACGGACTGTGGAAGATTTAGCATCTTTTTTTTTGGGGGGATCAAGGTCCCGGATTCTGGGGGAAGAGTGGAGAGGCACAGAATCCAAGTTGCATGAGGTTCGGTGTGAAGTTTACACAGTGATGATTTGGGGAGCCGTGTCATCTGCTGGGGTTGGTCCTCACTGTGTTTTATCAAGTCCAAAGTCAGCACAGCCCTCTGCCAAGAAATTCTGGAGCACTTCACGGTTCCCTCTGCTGACCATCTTTATGGAGATGATGATTTCATGTTCCAGCAGGACTCGGCACCTCCCACACTGCCAAAACTACCAATACCTGGTCACATGATCATGGGATCACTGTGTTTGATTGGCCAACAAACTCGCCTGACCTAAACCCCATAGAGAATCTGTGGGATATTGTCAAGAGGAAGATGAGAGACACCAGACCCAACAATGCAGACAAGCTGAAGGCCGCTATCAAAGCAACCTGGGCTTCCATAACACCTCAGCAATGCCTCAGGGGGATCTCCTCCATGCCACGCCGCATTGATGCCGTAAGTCAGGCAAAAGGAGCCCCGACCAAGTATTGAGTGCACACTATACTGTACATGGACAGACGTCTCACCAAGCCAACATTTCTGTATTAAAAATCCTTTTTTTTCCATTGGTCTTATGTAATATTTTAATTTTCTAAGATACAAAATTTGGGATTTTCACCAGCTGTGCCTGTGAGGCATAATCATAAAAAATTCAAAGAAAGAAATGCTTGAAATGTATCACTGTGTGTAATGAATCTATGTAAAATATATGAGTTTCACTTTTTAAATTGAATTACCGAAATAAATTTACTTTTTGATGCGATTCTAATTTTATGAGAGGAATCAGGACCTCCTTCCTCCTGCTGGTGACCCCTCTATTGATATAAAGATCTATATAGAGGAATCAGGACCTCCTTCCTCCTGCTTGTGACCCCTCTAGTGATATAAAGATCTATATAGAGGAATCAGGACCTCCTTCCTCCTGCTGGTGACCCCTCTATTGATATAAAGATCTATATAGAGGAATCAGGACCTCCTTCCTCCTGCTTGTGACCCCTCTAGTGATATAAAGATCTATATAGAGGAATCAGGACCTCCTTCCTCCTGCTGGTGACCCCTCTAGTGATATAAAGATCTATATAGAAGAATCAGGACCTCATTCCTCCCTCTGGTGACCCTTCTAGTGATATAAAGATCTATATAGAGGAATCAGGACCTCATTCCTTCTGCTGGTGACCCCTCTAGTGATATAAAGATCTATATAGAGGAATCAGGACCTCCTTCCTCCTGCTGGTGACCCCTCTAGTGATATAAAGATCTATATAGAAGAATCAGGACCTCATTCCTCCCTCTGGTGACCCTTCTAGTGATATAAAGATCTATATAGAGGAATCAGGACCTCCTTCCTCCTGCTGATGACCCCTCTAGTGATATAAAGATCTATATAGAGGAATCAGGACCTCCTTCCTCCTGTTGGTGATCCCTCTAATGATATAATGATCTATATAGAGCAGCCTTTCTCAACCTTTTAACCCTGGAGGAACCCCAAAAATAATTTTCAGGTCTCAAGGAACCCTCACTAAAACCAATTTTTAAGGGGTCAATCGGAACAATGCCCCTTATACTGGTGGCCAATAGGAAGAATGTTTCCCTTAAAGTGGTGTTCAGAATGCCACCCTTAAGGACAGCTAAAAATATATTTGGTGGTATGCTGCTGGCTTTGCTAAGTGATGCTGAACCTTGAACTCTGTAGGCACCATCAAAAAGGTGGTTCATCAGCCATAGCTCATGGAAACCCTGGTTGAGAATGGCTGATATAGAGGAATCAGGACCTCTATAATCATGACCCCTCTAGTGATATAAAGATCTATATAGCAGAATCAGGACCTCCTTCCTCCTGCTGGTGATCCCTCTAGTGATATAAAGATCTATATAGAGGAATCAGGACCTCCTTCCTCCTCATGGTGACCCCTCTAGTGATATAAAGATCTATATAGAGGAATCAGGACCTCCTTCCTCCTGCCGGTGACCCCTCTAGTGATATAAAGATCTATATAGAGGAATCAGGACCTCCTTCCTCCTACTGGTGACCTCTCTAGTGATATAAAGATCTATATAGCAGAATCAGGACCTCCTTCCTCCTGCTGGTGACCCCTCTAGTGATATAAAGATCTATATAGAGGAATCAGGACCTCCTTCCTCCTGCTGGTGACCCCTCTAGTGATATAAAGATCTATATAGAGGAATCAGGACCTCCTTCCTCCTCATGGTGACCCCTCTAGTGATATAAAGATCTATATAGAGGAATCAGGACCTCCTTCCTCCTCATGGTGACCCCTCTAGTGATATAAGGATCTATATAGAGGACTCAGGACCTCCTTCCTCCTCATGGTGACCCCTCTAGTGATATAAAGATCTATATAGCAGAATCAGGACCTCCTTCCTCCTGCTGGTGACCCCTCTAGTGATATAAAGATCTATATAGAGGAATCAGGACCTCCTTCCTCCTGCTGGTGACCCCTCTAGTGATATAAAGATCTATATAGCAGAATCAGGACCTCCTTCCTCCTGCTGGTGACCCCTCTAGTGATATAAAGATCTATATAGAGGAATCAGGACCTCCTTCCTCCTGCTGGTGACCCCTCTAGTGATATAAAGATCTATATAGAGGACTCAGGACCTCCTTCCTCCTCATGGTGACCCCTCTAGTGATATAAGGATCTATATAGAGGACTCAGGACCTCCTTCCTCCTCATGGTGACCCCTTTAGTGATATAAAGATCTATATAGAGGAATCAGGACCTCCTTCCTCCTGCTGGTGACCCCTCTAGTGATATAAAGATCTATATAGAGGACTCAGGACCTCCTTCCTCCTCATGGTGACCCCTCTAGTGATATAAAGATCTATATAGAGGACTCAGGACCTCCTTCCTCCTGCTGGTGACCTCTCAAGTGGTAATATTTCCAGTCCGGCCACCAATAGGGTCCAATTATGCTGTAGGTATGTATGTATGTTATTACAAACTGTACATGGACAACCCTTTACTCAGGATCTTGCTGCCAGCCAATCAATACAGCCTTTATATGGCTGTGTGAATGAGGACCTAAAGAATGAGAACAAAAACATAAACCAGAACCCCCCCTGCTTTCCAGTCCTTTCCATTAGTATCGTGTGTTGTCCTTGAATCAGCAACAAAGGAGGATTATCACTGAATACAACCTGTGTTAGTACATCTCTTAACATGCCATAATTAGAACCATGAGTTGATAATAAGCTCGTAATGCACATTAATTAAATAGACAAGAGGAAGAAGACACGTATTGTTAGAAGGGCTGAGGTTTTCTTTTTTTTTTTTTTCAGTAAATACAGGCACAAAGGATAAAATGGATAACCTCAGCGGGAATATTTACAATACCATTTGTCGGTAATTACCATTATATCTACTTTCATAAAGGTGGCCCTTTTCTATTCACTGGAGCCAGGGCGGCAAGTCAGAACACGCTGTGAATAGAACGATTAAAACTCTACCCCCCCCTCCCCCCCACCAACCTCGTCCACCCCCCAGAGGAAAACGTTGAGTGTTTGCTGGATAACAATCATTCATTATCCGATGATTAATGACTCCCTAATGAGGAAGACAAGACTACCAGCCTCACAAGATGTTTGCAAACGCCACTAGGTACTGTTCAATAGGAAGGGCAAGGAGCTAAGTGCAAAGTGCGGAACCCATAGAAACCAAACACAATATTTTGACCAAATTATCATTTTTATGCATATTGTCCAACTCCAAGCTGTATAAACTGGAATTCTTATTGGATTTAAGCATCTCAGGTGATGTGTATTTGTGTAATGATGGAGGATGTGGCCTAAGGAGATCAACAACCCTATATGAAGGTGTGCATAATTATTAGGTAGCTTCTTTTCCTCAAGCAAAATTGGCCAAAAAAAGAGGTTCAACTGACTCTGAAAAGTCAAAAATTTTAAAAAGTCTTTCAGAGGAATGCTAAAATATTGGGGCGTGATCACAGAAACAGCAAATGTTTTGTTGGAAATAATCAACAGGGATGCAAGAAACGCTTTTAGAAAAAAAAAAAGATGAACTGCCAAAGATTTAAGAAGAATCAAACGTCTTTTCTCAACCCACTACCCACCTCCGAGCACCGTCCCTTGTCTCAGTGCACTACCCACCTCTGAGCACCATCCCTTGTATCTGCCCACTATCCACCTCCGGGCACCGTCCCTTTTCTCAGCCCACTATCCACCTCCGAGCACCGCCCCTTGTCTCAGCCCACTACCGACCTCTGAGCACCGTCCCTTGTCTCAGTGCACTACCCACCTCCGAGCACCATCCCTTGTCTCAGTTCACCACCCACCTCCGAGCACCATCCCTTGTCTCAGCCCACTACCCACCTCTGAGCACCGTCCCTTGTCTCAGTTCACCACCCACCTCCGAGCACCATCCCTTGTCTCAGCCCACTACCCACCTCTGAGCACCGTCCCTTGTCTCAGTTCACCACCCACCTCCGAGCACCATCCCTTGTCTCAGCCCACTACCCACCTCTGAGCACCGTCCCTTGTCTCAGTGCACCACCCACCTCCGAGCACCATCCCTTGTCTCAGGCCACTACCCACCTCTGAGCACCCTCCCTTGTCTCAGTGCACTACCCACCTCCAAGCACTGTCCCTTGTCTCAGTTCACCACCCACCTCCGAGCACCGTCCCTTGTCTCAGTGCATTACCCACCTCTAAAGCACCGTCCCTTGTCTCAGTGCACTAGCCACCTCCGAGCACCATCCCTTGTCTCAGCCCACTACCCACCTCCGAGCACCGTCCCTTGTCTCAGTGCACTACCCACCTCCGAGCACCGTCCCTTGTCTCAGTGCACTACCCACCTCTAAAGCACCGTCCCTTGTCTCAGTGCACTACCCACCTCCGAGCATAGTTCCTTGTCTCAGCCCACTACCTACCTCCAAGCACCGTCACTTGTCTCAGCCCCTTACCCACCTACTAGCACCGTCCCTTGTCTCAGTGCACTACCCCCTCCAAGCACCGTCACTTGTCTCAGCCCTCTCCCCACCTACGAGCATAGTCCCTTGTCTCAGTGCACTACCCCCCTCCAAGCACCGTCACTTGTCTCAGCCCTCTACCCACCTTTGAACACCGTCACTTGTGTCAGCCCATTATGCACCTCTGAGCACCATCCCTTGTCTCGGCCCACTACCCTCCTCTGAGCACCGTCCCTTATCTCAGCCCACTACCCTCCTCTGAGCACCGTCCCTTGTCTCAGCCCACTACCGCCTCTGAGCACCGTCCCTTGTCTCAGCCCACTACCCACCTCTGAGCACCATCCCTTGTCTCAGCCCCCTGCCCACCTATGAGCACTGTCCCTTGTGTCAGCCTACTATGCACCTCTGAACACCGTCCCTTGTCTCAGCCCACTACCCACCTCTGAGCACCGCCCCTTGTCTCAGCTTACTACGCACCTCAGAGCATATTTCCTTTGTCTCAGCCCACTACTCACCTACGAGCACTGTCCCTTGTCTCAGTGCACTACCCACCTCCAAGCATCGTCCCTTGTCTCAGCCCACTACCCACATCTGAGCACCGTCCCTTGTCTCAGCTCACTATGAACCTCCAAGCACCGTCGCTTGTCTCAGCCCACTACCCACCTCTGAGCATTATTCCTTGTCTCAGCTCACTACGAACCTCTGAGCACCATCCCTTGTCTCAGCCCACTACCCACCTCTGAACATCGTTCCTTGTCTCAGCCCACTACCCACCTCCGAGCCCCGTCCCTTGTCTCAGCCCACTACCCACCTCCGAGCACCGTCCCTTGTCTCAGCCCACTACCCACCTCTGAGCATCGTTCCTTGTCTCATCTCACTACGCATCTCGAAACTAAATATACAAGAATCATGAATGCCAACATGTACTGTGACATACTGAAGCAGAGCATGATCCTCTCCCTTTGGATACTGGGACATAGGGTAGTATTCCAGCATGATAACCACCCCAAACACACCTCCAAGCCGACCACTACCTTGCTATATAAGCTGAGGGTAAAGGTGATGAACTGGCCAAGCATTTCTCCAGACAGTCAGGCATGGTGGTGGGGGTGTCATGGTCTGGGGCTGCATGAGTGCTGCCGGCACTGGGGGGGCTACAGATCATTGAGGGGACCATGAATGCTAACATGTACTGTGACATACTGAAGCAGAGCATGATACCCTCCCTTCAGAGACTGGGCCGCAGGGCAGTATTCCAACATGATAACCACCCCAAACACACCTCCAAGATGACCACTGCCTTGCTAAAGAAGCTGAGGGTAAAGGTGATGGACTGGCCAAGCATGTCTCCAGACCTAAACCCTATTGATCTTCTGTGGGACATCCTCAAACGGAAGGTGGAGGAGCGCAAGGTCTCCAACATCCACCAGCTCTGTGATGTCATCATGGGGGAGGGGAAGAGGACTCCAGTGGCAACCTGTGAAGCTCTGGTGACCTCCATGCCCAAGAGGGTGAAGGCAGTGTTGGAAAATAATGGCGGCCACACAAAATATTAACAATTTGGGCCCAAATTGGACATTTTCATTTAGGGAGTACTCACTTTTGTTGCCAGCGGTTTAGACATTAATGGCTGTGTGTTGAGTTATTTTGAGGGGACAGGAAATTTACACTGTTATACAAGCTGTACACTCACTACTTTACATTGTAATGTAGACAAGCGTCATTTCTTCAGTGTTGTCACATGAAAAGACTTGTGAGATACTGTTTATATGTAAGAAAGGCAGAAAAGTAGATCCCTTGCAGCCAGCAACAATAGAACCACACCAGTAATAATAGTTCCCCCCCTACCAACATTAGATCCACACTAGCAACAATAGATCCTCCTCAGCATCAATTGACCCCCCCCCCCCCAAGAAAAAATATCCCCCAACCACAATAGATCTCCCACCAGAAACATTAGAATCTACCCCAACAACAGTAGAGTCCCCAGAAGCCAGCATCAACAGACCCTCCAGCAAAAAAGTGGACTCAAAAGTAGAGCCCTAGCAACACCCCCTTCCCCCAGGGACAATAGATTCCCAAGTAGCCAACATCAATAGACACTCCAGCACCCATTGCCAACATGGCTCTCCTGCAGAAAACATTTTACATACCATTCCCAAACTATCATATTTATAAAAATGTTTATTGTGGCTTTGTATCCAATAATACCTTCTTAACTGTTTTTTTTTTTTTTTAATGCAAGCAGTGTAGAAACCTGCATTTGACTTGGTATGACTGTACAGCAAAGCTCGGAACTGGAGGAGAGAGAAGCAGCACACAACCAGATAGCCCCATACACTCTATCAGTTTTTCTGCTGAGTTTTTCCTTCAGATTTACCAAAACCATATAATATGAGGTCAAACCTTAGAAGTTTCAATGTGTATGCAATCAGGCAGGCCCTTGTACTATATGGTTTTGGTAAACCTGAAGGAAAAACTCAGAAGAAAACCCGATAGTGTGTATGGGGCGTAAAACACCTTTCCATTATCTCTGCTGTGAGATTTTCCTGCCCCTCTCATGATCACTGCACTTTTTTTTTCTTACTCCACCCACCTTGGGGTGTTGTCCTTCTGTTGCATATTTTATCATAGTATTTTAAAAAATCCAGCTCAGGGAGAGCCCTTGAAATGGTTGATGATGGGGGGGGGGGGGGGGGGACTAACATAATTTAAGGAACTGTTAGCCCTTGTACACACGGTCGGAGAATCCATCTGAATGTGTCCTATCAGACCGCGTTTTCGGATAATCCGACTGTGTGTGGTATGCATCGGACTGATTGAGTCGGAATATCCTTCGGACCAAATTTTCCAACTTGTTGGAAATATTTCCCGACCAACTGGGCCAATCGGACATACTCCGATCATGTGTAGAGAATTTTGATCGGACCAAGTGCCACGCATGCTCAGATCAAATTCCTACATCAAAGCTATTGGCTACTAGCCTGAATGTAGTCCCGTCGTAACGAAATTACGTCATCACGTTCTGAAAGATCGGATTTTTCGACAACTTTGTCCGACCGTGTGTATGCAACAGTTTCAGACAAGATCCGACAAACAAAATCCGAGGGATTTGGTTGTCGAAATCTCTGACCGTGTGTACAGGGGCTTAGGCGGTTCAACCTTCTTACCAAAACCTGCAACATTGTATCCATTTAAAATACTGTACATCTCCTCCAATCAATAAACGGTTAAGTCTCCAAGAGTTCTCTTCTTGGAAACCGTTTTTCCTTAAAGGAAGCCCCAAGGGATCCATACCTTCTAACTATGTCTTCAGCTACAAATTGTTCCATTCAGGTGTCAGTTTCTGGATCATTTGTTCCTAAAGTGCCTCCAATCTAGCCTCAAAAATAGTCTTGCGTTTGTTACAAGGTATCATTGTGCTCGGAGCGGTTGACATAAATGGTGGAAGCCATGCCGAGAGCCCCCATCCCAGCCCCCCGACACACAGTCGGAATAACACCCGCTAATTGAACAAAGTTATAGAAGATTCATTCAACTTTCTCCCTGACTGCAAACAAGCTTAAAAAAGAAAAAAAAAAAAAAAAACCTTCCCGCCCCAAAACTTTGCCTCTCGGCTGACAATGCAATTTGAAGGCTCTCTCAAACCAAATGAATCAAATGTTTCGTTCTTTTACTCCAGGTGCTCGGGGTGTAATTAAAACTGGATTGGAGTGTTCGAGAAATGCGCATTTGGTAATTGCACGCCTTATGTCAAACCTGACACTCTCATTTCCCCCCTTTAATCCCTACATTAATAGCACACGTTCAAGGATTTACTGGCTCTATATAGGACAGGCACCTTGTTTGAGGAGAGAAAAGTTTACATTTTCGGGAGAAGACAAAAGACTTTGATTTGGAAACTAAGGATTTTGATTTGAACAGGGCTGATTTTTGTGTCTAGTGAGTGTTTTTTCCTGCTGGGGGTACCTTGGAGCAGTCCCACCATGGCCTGGGATTAACTAGGAGAAGTTCCACCATGGGCTAAGGCCAACTAAGAACAGTCCCACCATGGGCTGAGGCCAAATAGAAGCTGGTCCACCATGGGCTAAGGCCAACTAAGAACAATACCACCAAGGGCTGAGGCCAAATAGAAGCTGGTCCACCATGGGCTAAGGCCAACTAAGAACAGTCCCACCATGGGCTAAGGCCAACTAAGAACAATACCACCATGGGCTGAGGCCAAATAGAAGCTGGTCCACCATGGGTTAAGGCCAACTAAGAACAGTCCCACCTTGGGCTAAGGCCAACTAAGAACAATACTACCATGGGCTGAGGCCAAATAGAAGCTGTTCCACCATGGGCTAAGGCCAACTAAGAACAGTCCCACCATGGGCTAAGGCCAACTAAGAACAATACCACCATGGGCTGAGGCCAAATATAAGCTGGTCCACCATGAGCTAAGGCCAACTAAGAACAGTCCCACCTTGGGCTAAGGCCAACTAAGTACAATACTACCATGGGCTGAGGCCAAATAGAAGCTGTTCCACCATGGGTTAAGGCCAACTAAGAACAGTCCCACCATGGGCTAAGGCCAACTAAGAACAATACTACCATGGGCTGAGGCCAAATAGAAGCTGTTCCACCATGGGCTAAGGCCAACTAAGAACAGTCCCACCATGGGCTAAGGCCAACTAAGAACAATACCACCATGGGCTGAGGCCAAATATAAGCTGGTCCACCATGAGCTAAGGCCAACTAAGAACAGTCCCACCTTGGGCTAAGGCCAACTAAGTACAATACTACCATGGGCTGAGGCCAAATAGAAGCTGTTCCACCATGGGTTAAGGCCAACTAAGAACAGTCCCACCATGGGCTAAGGCCAACTAAGAACAATACCACCATGGGCCGAGGCCAAATAGAAGCTGGTCCACCATGGGCTAAGGCCAACTAAGAACAGTCCCACCTTGGGCTAAGACCAACTAAAAACCATACTATCATGAGCTGAGGCCAAATAGAAGCTGTTTCACCATGGGCTAAGGCCAACTAAGAACAGTCTCACCACGGGCTGAGGCCAAATAGAAGTAATTCTACCATGTACTGGGTCTCACCATGGGATGGGGCTAATTAATAGCAGTCTCACCATGGGGTGGGGCTAATAAGAAGCAGTCATATCAAGGGCTTGGGTCAACTAGGGGCGATTCCACCATGGGATGGGCCAACTCGGTGTAATCCCACTGTGACCTGGGAAAAGTGTATGTGTCCTGATCAGCCTCGATATGGAGAGGGTCTGTAGACTATGCATCCACATCTGCTACTAGAGTGCTGGCAGGGGATGGTGCCCATCCTGGCTCCTGCAAAGGTTCAAGGTAAGAAAAGGGTGACCCCCTTTGCACATCTAAGATATCCTGCTATGATGAATGGAGTAGCAACCTCAGCCTGGACTCCGACCAGTCCAACGCCCCAATGCATTTCACTTTGCCCCCCCCGTAGCTTAGTCATGGTGCGATCCCACCATGGGGCCCCATACAGCCTACCTGACAGGCCCCCTTTCCCCCAAATTACAAAAATGTATTTATTTATTTTTTACAATTTCAAAAGTTATTTTTATTTATTTTTTACATTTTTTAAATAACGTTTTACTTTTTTTTACAACACTGTTGGGGGGCGGTTGCATGAAATATCAGGAGTCTTATCAGACCCCTGACATCTCACCTTTGAGACAAAGAAAGGAGTTGATGACATGGATTCTGCAATTCCTTTCTCTGTAGCCTCAGTTGCACTGAAGATGAATTAGCAAGAGACAGAATCTCCTCTTCATTCATAGACTGAAGCATAGTAAACACAGTTTACTATGCTGAGTTATGAATGGACACAGGAGCAATCAGTAGCGGTCGCTCAGTGTGTCCAACTCAGAAAAAGAAGAGGTCGGTAAATATGGACCGCCTTCCCCACTCTCTATGCACTTGTGCGCTCACAGCAGCCAGCAGGCTCTGTGGGGAGAAGAGGGGGGGCCTGGGCACACAGTGAGGATTTATATGCAGCCCAGGGAGGGGGACTGGTGCGGAGGGACAGGAGGACAAACCCAGAACAATGCACTATGTCTGCCAGGGCCAACTAGGAACAGTCCCGCCAAGGAGGGCTGGGGCCAACTAGGAGGCGTCCCACCAAGGATTGGAGCAACTCAGAGTGGTCCCACCATGGGCTGGGCCAATTAGGAGGAGTCCCAACAAGTGTCGGGACCAACTGGGGCTAGGGCTATCTAGGATCAGTCACACCATGGGCTGGGGCTGTCTAGGATCAGTCCTACCATGTGCTGGGGCTATCAAGGATCAGTCCCACCATGGGCTGGGGCTATCAAGGATCAGTCCCACCATGGGCTGGGGCCAACTAGGTGGAGTCCCAACTCATGCCAGGACCAACTGGAGACAGTCCCACCATAAGGTGGGGCTAATTAGTAGCAGTCCCGCCATGGGCTGGGGTCAATTAGGACCAGTTCCACCATGTGCTGGGACCCCCTTTGGAACTGTGCTACCATGCACTGGGACCCCCAAGCAGAAGTCACGCCATGTGCTGGGGCTATCTAGGATCAGTCCCACCATGGGCTGGGGCTATCTGGGATCAATCCCACCATGGGCTGGGGCTATCTGGGATCAGTCCCACCATGGGCTGGGGCTATCTGGGATCAGTCCCACCATGGGCTGGGGCTATCTGGGATCAGTCCCACCATGGGCTGGGGCTATCTGGGATCAGTCCCACCATGGGCTGGGGCTATCTGGGATCAGTCCCACCATGGGCTGGGGCTATCTGGGATAAGTCCCACCATGGGCTGGGGCTATCTGGGATCAGTCCCACCATGGGCTGGGGCTATCTGGGATCAATCCCACCATGGGCTGGGGCTATCTGGGATCAGTTCCACCATGGGTTGGCGCTATCTGGGATCAGTCCCACCATGGGCTGGGGCTATCTGGGATTAGTCCCACCATGGGCTGGGGCTATCTAAGATCAGTCCCACCATGGGCTAGGGCCAACTGGTAGCAGTCCCACTATGTGCTGGGGCCATCTAGGATTAGTCCCATCATGTGCTGGGGCCAACTAGCAGCAGTACCACCATGGGCTGAGGCCAACTAGTAGAAGTCCATTTATAGAGACAAGTAGGAATGATCCTACCATGACTCTCACATCACTGCATTTCCCATCACCCCACTTACATCAGGCATTTGACAGGTCAAGAAGAGGTGATATGTTGCCTCCTCACCACCTGTTTTAACCCTAAAAAAACATGGTACCACCATGCCCTTCACTTGTACCGCTGCCAAACATGACAGGGTTGGTCATTCTTGCAATGACCACAAAGCAAAGTATCACAGCCGCAGCATTGGGAGCACCCCTGTCTGATGCCTTAGCAGCTTAAGGTAGAGGGGTGGGTGGTTTGGGGTGGTAAAAACACAACACAACCAAGTCTTTTTACCTCCCATCAAACCACAAGCCTAAACAAGCTTTTAGTGCCCCCCCCCCAGCAATCATTATATGGCGGTGCAGGAGTAGTCACAATTGTCAAGGTAAACCTGGTGGACAATAATGGTAATACACCAAAGGTATTCAGGCCACAGTGGACTCCACCTATTGCCCTATCAGGGTAACGCTGACCATACACAGTGATCATACAGAAAATCTCATCCGTACATGCGATAATGCGATCAGAAAGTAGATCACTTGGCACAAAAAAGTAAAGGGATAAGTAAAAGAATAGGAGTTTCCTACGGGGCCCCCTCTGCTTCAATGGGGCCCCGAAATAAATAAAAAAAGCACCCTGCTGTGGCCGGCAACTGTTTTATTTTTGCTTGAATGGTGGACTCGGGGCCATGCAGCTTACATTATAGGAAATCGAGTCGAGTGGTTTACAACGCTCGCTACAAGTCTGCATTTAATTATGCAAAAGAGTCATTAACGGGTCGATCGATATCAGCAGCTACAGCCTGGCTAATGATTTTTACGACGTTAATTATACACGCGTTACGGACGCAATGCACGAGCAACACCAAGAAACTTTAGACGCAAAGTCGCATGACAAGTCGCAAACCCATCTCTTTCAATGGCGCCCGTTCCGATCACTGAGGTTTTAGTCGCAGCGTCTTTAAAAAAAAAGCTTTCAAGCAGGACTCGGATGCGACTTTCTTGCGACTCGAGTGCCATAGAGTGTAAAAGTCTTGTGAAAGTCGCACTCCAAAGTCGCACTCGTGAGAACAGAGTCTAAAATAGGAAGCCTGATTTAATAAGACGGAAAAAAAAAGCAATGAGGGCACTGCGACAACCAATCAGAATACATCATACGTGGCTATTTACTGAAATCGGAAGAAAATGCGGTTTAACCATAAGCGCTTCAGGACCGCCCCATGAACATTTATTGCGGCAGGGCGGCTCCTTCAGTGTGAAATCACGTTACCTGGTATGTCGTCTTTATTTCCGGGGTGTGGGGCGCGCATGCTCCCGCCGCGTCCAATCGACGTTCGCCGGCACCCTGCGATCGTTCCCGAGAGAGAGGCAGAATGGCGGCCTGCCATTGGGAACGAATCTTCGTTATTCGGAAATTCTGACCTATCCGAATTTCCTGAAATTAGAATAGTACCGAATTTAAAACGAATCGGAAATAATGAAATTTGAATTCAGACGAAATTTGAATTTGAATACTTTTTGAATTTGAATAGTTACCCCCCCTTCCTGCCCAGGCCAATTTTCAGATTTCAGCGCTGTCACACTTTGAATGACAATTACGCAGTCACGCTACACTGTACCCAAACGACATTTTTATTATTATTTTTTTGAAGACAGGTTGAGCTTTTGGTGGTATTTAATCATCACTGGCATTTTCTTTTAGCAAAAAAAAAATGAAAAAAGACAGAATAGTTTGAAAAAAAAAGTTTTCTTAATTGTGGTTATAAAATTTTGTAAATAAGTCATTTTGCCCCTTCACTAATGTGTGTTGATAATGCTGCACTGGTGGACACTGATGAGATGGCACTGAAGGGCACTGATAGGTGGCACTGATATGCAACACTAATGAGCACTGATGGGTGGCACTGATGGGTACTGATAGGTGGCACAGATGGCCACTGATATGCAGCACTGATATATACATTGATTAGCTGGCACAGATGAGGAGCCACTGATATTCAGCACTGATGGACACTGATAGGCAGCACTGATATGAGCACTGATGAGCACTGATAGGTGGCACAGAGGGACACTGATTGGCAGCACTGATGGACACTGATGAGCTGGCACTGAAGGGCACTGGTGATGAGGCACTGGTAGGTGGCACAGATGGGCACTGATAGGCAGCACTGATGGACAACACTGATGCGCTGGCACTGATGAGGAGGCACTGATATTCAGCACTGATGGACACTGATTTGCATCACTGATAAATACTGATAGGTTGCACAGATGGACACTGATAGGGAGCACTGATGGACACTGATGAGCTGGCACTGAAGGGCACTGATGAGGAGGCACTGCTAGGTGGCACAGGTGGGCACTGTTAGGCAGCACTGATGAGTACTAATAGGTGGCACTGATGGGCACTGATGAGGAGGCACTGACTGGCATCACTGCTGGGCAGTGGCAATGTTGGGTCTGCACTGATAATCAGGGCACTGCGAGAGTGTCATAACATGTCATCCCAGAACGAGAGAGCGATTGCCCAACTGTAATTTGACAATACGGCAGGCGGAAGGTGGTTAATCATACATACCGAAACGCGTAAGCCTTGTATTATTTTGAACCACACCTGGATTAATAAACTCTTTTATGGCAGAAGATCGAGCTGCGGGTAGTGATGGACGAACTTCCGACGGGACGTTTCGCGAACGCGAAACGCGAACGGGCACAAACGTTCGCGAAAACGACCGTTCGCCGCGGGCTCCATTGACTTCAATGGGAGGCGAATTTCGCAAACCTTTAGGTCGAATTTGCGGCCACGTGGTAATTATTAGGGGGTAGCACGTAGTCCCACCACCTGGACAATAGCATAATACATGTATGAGGTGAATTTGGGATCGATAACTACAAGCATTTTTTTTTATTTGGGAAATTGTTCTGACAATTCAGGACTATGGAGCTAATGAAGGCAATGGAGGAGAGGGAAGGTCAGGGACCAGGGTAGGCAAACAAGAGGGTGCAGGAGATACAGAGCACTGACAGCAGCACCGTAATACAGAGCACTGACATCAGCACCGTGACATACAGCGCTGACAGCAGCTCCGTGACATACAGCGCTGACAGCAGCACCGTGACATACAGCGCTGACAGCAGCTCCGTGACATACAGCGCTGACAGCAGCTCCGTGACATACAGCGCTGACAGCAGCACCGTGACATACAGCGCTGACAGCAGCTCCGTGACATACAGCGCTGACAGCAGCTCCGTGACATACAGCGCTGACAGCAGCTCCGTGACATACAGCACTGACAGCAGCTCCGTGACATACAGCGCTGACAGCAGCTCCGTGACATACAGCGCTGACAGCAGCACCGTGACATACAGCGCTGACAGCAGCTCCGTGACATACAGCGCTGACAGCAGCTCCGTGACATACAGCGCTGACAGCAGCTCCGTGACATACAGCACTGACAGCAGCTCCGTGACATACAGCGCTGACAGCAGCTCCGTGACATACAGCGCTGACAGCAGCACCGTGACATACAGCGCTGACAGCAGCTCCGTGACATACAGCGCTGACAGCAGCTCCGTGACATACAGCGCTGACAGCAGCTCCGTGACATACAGCGCTGACAGCAGCTCCGTGACATACAGCGCTGACAGCAGCTCCGTGACATACAGCGCTGACAGCAGCTCCGTGACATACAGCGCTGACAGCAGCTCCGTGACATACAGCGCTGACAGCAGCTCCGTGACATACAGCGCTGACAGCAGCTCCGTGACATACAGCGCTGACAGCAGCACCGTAAGCAGCCCCAGGAGGAAGTCAGCACAGCACAGGGATGGTGTGATCCCCTCATAATAAGAACCCCCAGGAGGAAGTCAGCACAGCACAGGGATGGTGTGATCCCCTCATAATAAGAACCCCCAGGAGGAAGTCAGCACAGCACAGGGATGGTGGGAGCCCCTCATAATAAGAACACCCAGGAGGAAGTCAGCACAGCACAGGGATGGTGGGAACCCCTCATAATAAGCAGCCCCAGTAGAAATATGACACCGCTCAACCTCTTCAAAGAGGAGGGTAGGGGCATATAGTACGGTGTGCTTTTTTGGGTCAGGGAAGTGAGCCAAATGAATTAAGAAGGTCTGTGTGCTTGATTCCAAAAATTGTTTATAGACATATACATGGTCTACTGATCACATGTGTTGAATTCCTCCGAGATCCATGCCTCATTCATTTTTAGAAATGTGAGGTAGTTAACACTGTGGTGAGCTAGGCGAGTACGCTTATCGGTCACAATCCCCCCTGCTGCGCTGAACGTCCTTTCGGACAGGACACTGGATGAGGGGCAAGCCAACAGTTCGATTGCAAATTGGGCAAGCTCTGGCCAGAGGTCAAGCCTGCCCACCCAGTAGTCTAGGGGTTCATCACTCCTCAGAGCGTCCACATCGGCCGTTAACCCAATGTAGTCGGACACCTGACGGTCTAGGCGTTCCCTGATGCTGGATCCGGATGACACCTGTCGATGGGTCGGCTGAAAGAATGACCTCATATCCGAAGTCACCAACACATCTTCAAACCGGCCTCTTCTTGCAGGCGCTGTTGGATTGGTACCCGCAAATCCTTCTCTGGGAGTGGGAATTGCTCCTCTGCCAGCGCACGCAAAAGCAGAATGCAGCATTTCTCGAAGCAAGGCCTGGAAGTGCTGCATTCTGACAGCCCTCTGCGACGGCGGTAACATTTCCGCCATTTTGTGTTTGTACCGGGGGTCTAAGTACGTTGCCACCCAGTACTGGTCCTTGACCCTCATGCTTTTTATACGGGGGTCCCTATTAAAACACTGGAGCATGAAGGCCCCCATTTGCACTAAAGTGGAAGCGGTGTGGTGGCCTGGCTCCTGCTCATCATCCAGGATAATGTCGTCCTCTTCATTCTCCTCTCCCCATCCTCGCACAACAGGGATCCCAGAAAGGTTTAAAGCATGCTCTTCTTGCTCCTGCTCATCCGCCCCGGCACCATCCTCCTCTGACTCCTCATCAGACTCCTGTTGTTGACTTGTCTCAGATAGAGTAGCCCCCCCTGGGAATTCATCCAGCATTGCGACTTCCTCATCTTCCCGCTCCTGCTCCTCCACAGCCTGATCAATGACACGACGCAATGCACGCTCCAGAAAGAAGGCATAAGGTACCATGTCACTGATGGCGCCATGGCTGCGACTGACCAGTTTGGTGATCTCCTCAAATGGCCGCAGAAGTCTGCATGTGTCGCGCATGAGCAGCCACTGGCGCGGTGAAAAAAAACCCAGCTCCCCAGAACCGTTTCTTTCGCAGAGTTCATACAGGTAGACGTTAACTGCACGTTTCTGCTGGAGCAGCCTATCAAGCATATAGAAGGTTGAGTTCCATCGCGTCGGGCAATCGCAAATAAGACGTCTGACCGGCAGATGGTGTCGCCGCTGAATGTCAGCAAGGCGAGCCATGGCCGTGTAAGATCTTCTGAAATGGGCCGAGATTTTCCTTGCCTGCCGCAAGATGTCCTGGACCCCAGGGTATTTGACAAGGAATCGCTGCACGACCAAGTTTAAGACGTGTGCCATGCACGGCACGTGCGTGATTTTGCCCTGTTTCAATGCGCTAAGCAGATTGGCACCGTTGTCACACACCACTTTACCAACTGTCAAATTGAGCGGTGTTAGCCACTCATCTGCCTGTGAACGCAAAGCTGAAAGGAGTGCCGGGCCAGTGTGGCTCTTTGCTTCCAGGCACAACAGACGCAGCACGGCATGGCAACGTCTCACCTGGCATGTGGAATAGGTTCTGGGGAGCTTGGGCGGTGCAGTGGAAGAGACGCTAGCAGCGGAAAAGGAGGAGGCAGCTGAGGAGGAGAGGGAGGAGGATGGAGTAGGAGGAGGAGAAGAAGAGTCAGGCCTGCATGCAATCCGTGGCGGTAAAACCAAATCTACACGGGTGCCACGGGTTACATGCTTGACGGCCGTCAGAAGGTTCACCCAGTGGGCAGTAAAACTGATATACCTTCCCTGCCCGTGTTTGCTAGACCACGTGTCTGTGGTCAGATGTATCTTGGCACCGACACTGTGTGCCAGAGATACATTCACTTGCCGCTGAACATGGCCATATAGCTCTGGGATGCCCTTCTCTGAGAAATACTTCCTTCCTGGGACCTTCCATTGTGGTGTTCCAATGGCCACAAATTTGCGAAAGGCCTCCGAGTCCACCAGTTTATATGGCAGTAGTTGGCGGGCTATGAGTTCTGACAAGCCAGCCGCCAACCGTTGGGCAAGAGGGTTATCCGGCGTCATCATTTTTTTACGCTCAAACATTAGGCCCACGGAAGCCTGCCTTTTTGCAGAAAAATGTGAGCTTGGCGTGATGGAAGGTGGAGTGGAGGACAATTGTGAGGAGAGAGGAGAAGGAGAAGTAGAAGACGAGGCTGGACGGTGAGAGCCTGCAGTGTGGCTTTGTGTGTTCCGTTGCTCCCACTGGGCTCGGTGATGGCTGCTCATGTGCCTTCTTAAGGCGGTCGTCCCTAGGTGAGTATTGGGCTTACCGCGACTAACGCGTTGACTGCAAAGATTGCAGATGGCAACGCTATTGTCAGCAGCGGACACGTTAAAAAAAGCCCACACTGCGGAGCCATGTGCCGGTGTCCTGGGAGCGCCAGATGTGACCGTACATGGTCGATGACTCGCTCCTGATACATTTGCAGTCTGCTTTGTCCCTGCTGTGCAATGTAAGTCATTGCTGCTTCTCCTCCCTATCTGCTGGTCCATATCTCCCTCTGAACTCCCCTCCTCTTCCTCTCTTGTGGGCACCCACGTGACATC
Organism: Lithobates pipiens; assembly: GCF_037356315.1. Lineage (NCBI taxonomy): Eukaryota > Metazoa > Chordata > Amphibia > Anura > Ranidae > Lithobates > Lithobates pipiens. Next base: position 259,372,142 of record NW_027507685.1, on the reverse strand, counting down.
ACTAGACACGTCATCATCAACGTCACCTTCCCCACCGCTATAAGTAGAGTAGGCAGCAACACCGGGGACCAACCTCCTCCTTGGGCTGATCTGGGTACTGGCGTCAGACTGCTGAGTAGCGCTTGTTGCTGCCTCCTCTTCCTGATCCAATACCAAGAGTGGCTGCGCATCAGAAATGTCCTCTTGATATGGATCGGAAAATAATTCCAGTGACTCAAGCGGAAGGTATGTGGTGGTGGTGGTGGTGGTCGTGTTGTTGGTGGTAGTGTCTTTGGGGGTGCACATAGCAGAGAGTGAAGAAGAGGGTGCAGATCGAGAGGATGAGGAGGGTGCAGAAGAATAAGGCTGAGTGAGCCACTCAACCAAGTCTGGTGCGTCCTTTAAAGTAATTGAACGCACCTTCTGCAACTTCCCACTTTGGCTCAAGGCTGTTGCTCCTGCCCTACCCCTACCACCCCTGCGGAAGGGCCTGCCTCTTCCTCTGCCTGTCATTTTTTAAATCACCCTGTGACAAAACTCTTAGTCCCTATACCGCTGAAGGACTGCTGCAGTATAGGGCAGCGGTCAGCAGTAGTGCACGTCAACCCTATGTATTGTGGACCGATAGCGGTCCTTACAGAACAGCAGACTGTACTGCACTCAGGCCTATGTACCGTAGCACCCTATACCAAGTTACCAGTCCTTATAAAAACTTTTGTGGACCAAGCAGGTTGTGTGTTAGTGATTAGCAGACTGTACGTCAGTCCCTATACCAATGAAGGACTGCTGCAGTATAGGGCAGCGGTCAGCAGTAGTGCACGGCAACCCTATGTATTGTGGACCGATAGCGGTCCTTACAGAACAGCAGACTGTACTGCACTCAGGCCTATGTACCGTAGCACCCTATACCAAGTTACCAGTCCTTATAAGAACTTTTGTGGACCAAGCAGGTTGTGTGTTAGTGATTAGCAGACTGTACGTCAGTCCCTATACCAATGAAGGACTGCTGCAGTATAGGGCAGCGGTCAGCAGTAGTGCACGGCAACCCTATGTATTGTGGACCGATAGCGGTCCTTACAGAACAGCAGACTGTAACGCACTCAGGCCTATGTACCGTAGCACCCTATACCAAGTTACCAGTCCTTATAAGAACTTTTGTGGACCAAGCAGGTTGTGTGTTAGTGATTAGCAGACTGTACGTCAGTCCCTATACCAATGAAGGACTGCTGCAGTATAGGGCAGCGGTCAGCAGTAGTGCACGGCAACCCTATGTATTGTGGACCGATAGCGGTCCTTACAGAACAGCAGACTGTAACGCACTCAGGCCTATGTACCGTAGCACCCTATACCAAGTTACCAGTCCTTATAAGAACTTTTGTGGACCAAGCAGGTTGTGTGTTAGTGATTAGCAGACTGTACGTCAGTCCCTATACCAATGAAGGACTGCTGCAGTATAGGGCAGCGGTCAGCAGTAGTGCACGGCAACCCTATGTATTGTGGACCGATAGCGGTCCTTACAGAACAGCAGACTGTACTGCACTCAGGCCTATGTACCGTAGCACCCTATACCAAGTTACCAGTCCTTATAAGAACTTTTGTGGACCAAGCAGGTTGTGTGTTAGTGTTTAGCAGACTGTGCGTCAGTCCCTATACCGCTGAAGGACTGCTGCAGTATAGGGCAGCGGTCAGCAGTAGTGCACGGCAACCCTATGTATTGTGGACCGATAGCGGTCCTTACAGAACAGCAGACTGTAACGCACTCAGGCCTATGTACCGTAGCACCCTATACCAAGTTACCAGTCCTTATAAGAACTTTTGTGGACCAAGCAGGTTGTGTGTTAGTGATTAGCAGACTGTACGTCAGTCCCTATACCAATGAAGGACTGCTGCAGTATAGGGCAGCGGTCAGCAGTAGTGCACGGCAACCCTATGTATTGTGGACCGATAGCGGTCCTTACAGAACAGCAGACTGTACTGCACTCAGGCCTATGTACCGTAGCACCCTATACCAAGTTACCAGTCCTTATAAGAACTTTTGTGGACCAAGCAGGTTGTGTGTTAGTGTTTAGCAGACTGTGCGTCAGTCCCTATACCGCTGAAGGACTGCTGCAGTATAGGGCAGCGGTCAGCAGTAGTGCACGGCAACCCTATGTATTGTGGACCGATAGCGGTCCTTACAGAACAGCAGACTGTAACGCACTCAGGCCTATGTACCGTAGCACCCTATACCAAGTTACCAGTCCTTATAAGAACTTTTGTGGACCAAGCAGGTTGTGTGTTAGTGATTAGCAGACTGTACGTCAGTCCCTATACCAATGAAGGACTGCTGCAGTATAGGGCAGCGGTCAGCAGTAGTGCACGGCAACCCTATGTATTGTGGACCGATAGCGGTCCTTACAGAACAGCAGACTGTAACGCACTCAGGCCTATGTACCGTAGCACCCTATACCAAGTTACCAGTCCTTATAAGAACTTTTGTGGACCAAGCAGGTTGTGTGTTAGTGTTTAGCAGACTGTGCGTCAGTCCCTATACCGCTGAAGGACTGCTGCAGTATAGGGCAGCGGTCAGCAGTAGTGCACGGCAACCCTATGTATTGTGGACCGATAGCGGTCCTTACAGAACAGCAGACTGTAACGCACTCAGGCCTATGTACCGTAGCACCCTATACCAAGTTACCAGTCCTTATAAGAACTTTTGTGGACCAAGCAGGTTGTGTGTTAGTGATTAGCAGACTGTACGTCAGTCCCTATACCAATGAAGGACTGCTGCAGTATAGGGCAGCGGTCAGCAGTAGTGCACGGCAACCCTATGTATTGTGGACCGATAGCGGTCCTTACAGAACAGCAGACTGTAACGCACTCAGGCCTATGTACCGTAGCACCCTATACCAAGTTACCAGTCCTTATAAGAACTTTTGTGGACCAAGCAGGTTGTGTGTTAGTGATTAGCAGACTGTACGTCAGTCCCTATACCAATGAAGGACTGCTGCAGTATAGGGCAGCGGTCAGCAGTAGTGCACGGCAACCCTATGTATTGTGGACCGATAGCGGTCCTTACAGAACAGCAGACTGTAACGCACTCAGGCCTATGTACCGTAGCACCCTATACCAAGTTACCAGTCCTTATAAGAACTTTTGTGGACCAAGCAGGTTGTGTGTTAGTGTTTAGCAGACTGTGCGTCAGTCCCTATACCGCTGAAGGACTGCTGCAGTATAGGGCAGCGGTCAGCAGTAGTGCACGGCAACCCTATGTATTGTGGACCGATAGCGGTCCTTACAGAACAGCAGACTGTAACGCACTCAGGCCTATGTACCGTAGCACCCTATACCAAGTTACCAGTCCTTATAAGAACTTTTGTGGACCAAGCAGGTTGTGTGTTAGTGATTAGCAGACTGTACGTCAGTCCCTATACCAATGAAGGACTGCTGCAGTATAGGGCAGCGGTCAGCAGTAGTGCACGGCAACCCTATGTATTGTGGACCGATAGCGGTCCTTACAGAACAGCAGACTGTAACGCACTCAGGCCTATGTACCGTAGCACCCTATACCAAGTTACCAGTCCTTATAAGAACTTTTGTGGACCAAGCAGGTTGTGTGTTAGTGATTAGCAGACTGTACGTCAGTCCCTATACCAATGAAGGACTGCTGCAGTATAGGGCAGCGGTCAGCAGTAGTGCACGGCAACCCTATGTATTGTGGACCGATAGCGGTCCTTACAGAACAGCAGACTGTAACGCACTCAGGCCTATGTACCGTAGCACCCTATACCAAGTTACCAGTCCTTATAAGAACTTTTGTGGACCAAGCAGGTTGTGTGTTAGTGTTTAGCAGACTGTGCGTCAGTCCCTATACCGCTGAAGGACTGCTGCAGTATAGGGCAGCGGTCAGCAGTAGTGCACGGCAACCCTATGTATTGTGGACCGATAGCGGTCCTTACAGAACAGCAGACTGTAACGCACTCAGGCCTATGTACCGTAGCACCCTATACCAAGTTACCAGTCCTTATAAGAACTTTTGTGGACCAAGCAGGTTGTGTGTTAGTGATTAGCAGACTGTACGTCAGTCCCTATACCAATGAAGGACTGCTGCAGTATAGGGCAGCGGTCAGCAGTAGTGCACGGCAACCCTATGTATTGTGGACCGATAGCGGTCCTTACAGAACAGCAGACTGTAACGCACTCAGGCCTATGTACCGTAGCACCCTATACCAAGTTACCAGTCCTTATAAGAACTTTTGTGGACCAAGCAGGTTGTGTGTTAGTGATTAGCAGACTGTACGTCAGTCCCTATACCAATGAAGGACTGCTGCAGTATAGGGCAGCGGTCAGCAGTAGTGCACGGCAACCCTATGTATTGTGGACCGATAGCGGTCCTTACAGAACAGCAGACTGTAACGCACTCAGGCCTATGTACCGTAGCACCCTATACCAAGTTACCAGTCCTTATAAGAACTTTTGTGGACCAAGCAGGTTGTGTGTTAGTGATTAGCAGACTGTACGTCAGTCCCTATACCAATGAAGGACTGCTGCAGTATAGGGCAGCGGTCAGCAGTAGTGCACGGCAACCCTATGTATTGTGGACCGATAGCGGTCCTTACAGAACAGCAGACTGTAACGCACTCAGGCCTATGTACCGTAGCACCCTATACCAAGTTACCAGTCCTTATAAGAACTTTTGTGGACCAAGCAGGTTGTGTGTTAGTGTTTAGCAGACTGTGCGTCAGTCCCTATACCGCTGAAGGACTGCTGCAGTATAGGGCAGCGGTCAGCAGTAGTGCACGGCAACCCTATGTATTGTGGACCGATAGCGGTCCTTACAGAACAGCAGACTGTAACGCACTCAGGCCTATGTACCGTAGCACCCTATACCAAGTTACCAGTCCTTATAAGAACTTTTGTGGACCAAGCAGGTTGTGTGTTAGTGATTAGCAGACTGTACGTCAGTCCCTATACCAATGAAGGACTGCTGCAGTATAGGGCAGCGGTCAGCAGTAGTGCACGGCAACCCTATGTATTGTGGACCGATAGCGGTCCTTACAGAACAGCAGACTGTAACGCACTCAGGCCTATGTACCGTAGCACCCTATACCAAGTTACCAGTCCTTATAAGAACTTTTGTGGACCAAGCAGGTTGTGTGTTAGTGTTTAGCAGACTGTGCGTCAGTCCCTATACCGCTGAAGGACTGCTGCAGTATAGGGCAGCGGTCAGCAGTAGTGCACGGCAACCCTATGTATTGTGGACCGATAGCGGTCCTTACAGAACAGCAGACTGTAACGCACTCAGGCCTATGTACCGTAGCACCCTATACCAAGTTACCAGTCCTTATAAGAACTTTTGTGGACCAAGCAGGTTGTGTGTTAGTGATTAGCAGACTGTACGTCAGTCCCTATACCAATGAAGGACTGCTGCAGTATAGGGCAGCGGTCAGCAGTAGTGCACGGCAACCCTATGTATTGTGGACCGATAGCGGTCCTTACAGAACAGCAGACTGTAACGCACTCAGGCCTATGTACCGTAGCACCCTATACCAAGTTACCAGTCCTTATAAGAACTTTTGTGGACCAAGCAGGTTGTGTGTTAGTGATTAGCAGACTGTACGTCAGTCCCTATACCAATGAAGGACTGCTGCAGTATAGGGCAGCGGTCAGCAGTAGTGCACGGCAACCCTATGTATTGTGGACCGATAGCGGTCCTTACAGAACAGCAGACTGTAACGCACTCAGGCCTATGTACCGTAGCACCCTATACCAAGTTACCAGTCCTTATAAGAACTTTTGTGGACCAAGCAGGTTGTGTGTTAGTGTTTAGCAGACTGTGCGTCAGTCCCTATACCGCTGAAGGACTGCTGCAGTATAGGGCAGCGGTCAGCAGTAGTGCACGGCAACCCTATGTATTGTGGACCGATAGCGGTCCTTACAGAACAGCAGACTGTAACGCACTCAGGCCTATGTACCGTAGCACCCTATACCAAGTTACCAGTCCTTATAAGAACTTTTGTGGACCAAGCAGGTTGTGTGTTAGTGATTAGCAGACTGTACGTCAGTCCCTATACCAATGAAGGACTGCTGCAGTATAGGGCAGCGGTCAGCAGTAGTGCACGGCAACCCTATGTATTGTGGACCGATAGCGGTCCTTACAGAACAGCAGACTGTAACGCACTCAGGCCTATGTACCGTAGCACCCTATACCAAGTTACCAGTCCTTATAAGAACTTTTGTGGACCAAGCAGGTTGTGTGTTAGTGATTAGCAGACTGTACGTCAGTCCCTATACCAATGAAGGACTGCTGCAGTATAGGGCAGCGGTCAGCAGTAGTGCACGGCAACCCTATGTATTGTGGACCGATAGCGGTCCTTACAGAACAGCAGACTGTAACGCACTCAGGCCTATGTACCGTAGCACCCTATACCAAGTTACCAGTCCTTATAAGAACTTTTGTGGACCAAGCAGGTTGTGTGTTAGTGTTTAGCAGACTGTGCGTCAGTCCCTATACCGCTGAAGGACTGCTGCAGTATAGGGCAGCGGTCAGCAGTAGTGCACGGCAACCCTATGTATTGTGGACCGATAGCGGTCCTTACAGAACAGCAGACTGTAACGCACTCAGGCCTATGTACCGTAGCACCCTATACCAAGTTACCAGTCCTTATAAGAACTTTTGTGGACCAAGCAGGTTGTGTGTTAGTGATTAGCAGACTGTACGTCAGTCCCTATACCAATGAAGGACTGCTGCAGTATAGGGCAGCGGTCAGCAGTAGTGCACGGCAACCCTATGTATTGTGGACCGATAGCGGTCCTTACAGAACAGCAGACTGTAACGCACTCAGGCCTATGTACCGTAGCACCCTATACCAAGTTACCAGTCCTTATAAGAACTTTTGTGGACCAAGCAGGTTGTGTGTTAGTGATTAGCAGACTGTACGTCAGTCCCTATACCAATGAAGGACTGCTGCAGTATAGGGCAGCGGTCAGCAGTAGTGCACGGCAACCCTATGTATTGTGGACCGATAGCGGTCCTTACAGAACAGCAGACTGTAACGCACTCAGGCCTATGTACCGTAGCACCCTATACCAAGTTACCAGTCCTTATAAGAACTTTTGTGGACCAAGCAGGTTGTGTGTTAGTGTTTAGCAGACTGTGCGTCAGTCCCTATACCGCTGAAGGACTGCTGCAGTATAGGGCAGCGGTCAGCAGTAGTGCACGGCAACCCTATGTATTGTGGACCGATAGCGGTCCTTACAGAACAGCAGACTGTAACGCACTCAGGCCTATGTACCGTAGCACCCTATACCAAGTTACCAGTCCTTATAAGAACTTTTGTGGACCAAGCAGGTTGTGTGTTAGTGATTAGCAGACTGTACGTCAGTCCCTATACCAATGAAGGACTGCTGCAGTATAGGGCAGCGGTCAGCAGTAGTGCACGGCAACCCTATGTATTGTGGACCGATAGCGGTCCTTACAGAACAGCAGACTGTAACGCACTCAGGCCTATGTACCGTAGCACCCTATACCAAGTTACCAGTCCTTATAAGAACTTTTGTGGACCAAGCAGGTTGTGTATTAGTGTTTAGCAGACTGTGCGTCAGTCCCTATACCGCTGAAGGACTGCTGCAGTATAGGGCAGCGGTCAGCAGTAGTGCACGGCAACCCTATCTATTGTGGACCGATAGCGGTCCTTACAGAACAGCAGACTGTACCGCACCCAAGCCTATGTACCGTAGCACCCTAGACAGACCAAGTTACCAGTCCTTATAAGAACTTTTGTGGAACAAGTGAGTTGTGAATGATTAGCAGACTGCAGCAGAAGGGCAGCAGTCAAGTATAATATTCTTTCTATATTTGGAAGAAAGAATATTATACGTGTACAAGCCTATTACCGTACCACTGATACCAGTCCTGAAAAGAACCTTTGTGGAACTAATAGTAACAGCAAGTCTTTAAAATTATCCTCACTGCCTGACAACACTGCTTCCTGCCTGTCCCTATACAAATTGGCAAAAAAGAGTAGGCTGGAACGATTAGCTGGAACAGCTCTTTTGTGGACCTGATAGTAACAGCTAATGATGATGATGATGATGATGATGAAGAAAGACTAATCTGGCTGAGCTGTCCCTAAAATAGCAGCATACAGCGCTCTGTCCCTTTATCTAAACTGACAAAAGAAACTCAGGCTGCTGACCTAACACCTATACCAGTCCTGAAAAGAACTTTTGTGTACCAAATAGCTAGCGTTTTCTCTGTCCCTACTCCACACAGGATCCTTTCCCTACAGTGACAGAAGAAAGAATGTAAAATGGCCACCGGATCGGGTGTATTTATAGGTTAGGGGGAATGTCCAAGTGTCCATGAGCTGTCATGTCTCAATTGGTTGTCCTGTAACACATGATAAACGTGTCACGAAAGGTTAAAGTTCTTGTATACATTAAACACGTAAGTCCGCCGGGGCGAACGACGGAAAAAGGCGTTCGAACCCGCGGACGGCGAAAGTCGGAAATTCGCCGCGAAACGACCGCCGGGCGAACCGTTCGGCCATCACTAGCTGCGGGCTCTCTTTCACCTACATGTTTTCTCGGGTGCTAGAAGAGCACTAAAAGCCACTGCACCGACCGCTCACCACCTCGGGGGGGGGGGGGGGGGGGGGGGGATTACAACAGGTGTTTTCTACTACATTTAACACTCCAAAAAAATTCCAGCTTTACACCAATAGCATCCACAGATGACTGGATAGAAATATCGCAATGCCCCTCCAAACAAACAAACAAAAAAAAAAGCTACATCTAGTGCTCTCTGTTTAAGCAAATTGTATTAAGACCAAATCGACTTGCATTCAGTAAATTAGACAGACAGCGCATACTGTAATAGATAGAGAGAGCGAATCAGAGAGTGAATCAGAAAGCGTATCAGAAAGCGTATCAGAGAGCGAATCAGAGAGCTTTTCAGTCTCCTGGAGATCGGGATCAGGTTAATGCAAAGTCCAGTGAACACTGCTCACCACCGTTGAGTGGCTAGGCGCCATGACGTAACTCCACGAAGCTCCGCCCTTCCGCATTGCGTCCCTGGGAGCAAACCTCTTCTTTCCTTACATTGAGTCCATTGATTGATCTCTGCTGCACAGACACATTTTTTATATAGTTTTTTTTTTTATATAAAAAGGACATAGAGTTGACTTTTTAATATATTTATTTTTCTGTGTAATTAAAAAAAAAATAATGATTTTTAACTGATGCAATTATTTAAATTATTAAAATATAATTATTTTAACTGAGTCGAATTATAATTTAAATACCCAGAAACTCCTTCTTAGTTCTTCACATGCTGTGTTAAATATTTTTAGGATGTTGGTAAGCCGTGTTCTGAACAATTAGAGTCCATTTATCCTTCATTGCTTCTATTACTCCTTCAATTACAGCCAGAAAATTCTCGCAATAAATATTGGTTCCCCCCCTTTTAATAAGGAACCCGATAGGTCAACGCGTTCCGTACCGTCTCTTCAATATACAGAAGGTAACCTATAGGAAATTACATTGCTGTCAGCCTGACAGTCACAATCAAGTCCGCGTTTGAAAAAGAACGTATTTGACCTTAGAGATTCTTTGCCGCTTGCGGAAAGTCTGATTTATTGGACCCCGTATTGATTTAAAAGCTGCTTTTTTTTTTTTTTTTTTCTTTTTTCTCTTTTTTTTTTACTCAAGAGCTGAAACACGAGTGAAACTGAAGACTTTTTTTTTTCCTAGGCTCGACTTCAGTCCCACGTATTTATAGGCCACGTACGCCTGCGCCAAATCTTTGAAGGTCCTGTAAATGACATATATTTCATTTTTTTTTTTTTAATGCAATTTACTATTTTTGTTATAACAAGTTTCCAGAGAAATCAATTTATTCATTATGAACGGCAGTTTGTGTTCAGAGGAGGGTGACCCGACCTTGAACTGACTGGGAGGAAATTTAATTCTGTTCTCTGATAAAATTACCGCTTTATGGAAGAGCGTCCAAAAGGGATGCGACGGCGGCGAGAGAAAGACCTGTTTATTGTAAGTGGTGCTTATTTATCAATGTGCCCGACACACAAAGGGTGAGGAGGACCAGACGTGCGTCAGGACTTCAATGGTCCTGTCCACCCAAAAGTGACATTTCAGCGCTGGAAAGTTAACAACCCCCCCCCCCCTCCCCCACCCCCGACAGTCTTTTGTATCGCTCAAAGCCCTTATTGGTGAGATCCCTGTGCTGAGTTCCCGGGTCTGTACACCCGCTGTGCCCATAATGAGGGGTACCCACCATCCCTGTGCTGAGTCCCCGGGTCTGTACACTCGCTGTGCCCATAATGAGGGGTACCCACCATCCCTGTGCTGAGTTCCAGGGTCTGTACACCCGCTTTGCCCATTATGAGGGGTTCCCATCATCCCTGTGCTGAGTTCCTGAGTCTGTACACCCGCTGTGCCCATTATGAGGGGTTCCCATCATCCCTGTGCTGAGTTCCTGGGTCTGTACACCCGCTGTGCCTATTCTGAGGGGTTCCCATCATCCCTGTGCTGAGTTCCCGGGTCTGTACACCCGCTGTGCCCATTATGAGGGGTTCCCATCATCCCTGTGCTGAGTTCCTGAGTCTGTACACCCGCTGTGCCCATAATGAGGGGTTCCCACCAGCCCTGTGCTGAGTTCCCGGGTCTGTACACCCGCTGTGCCCATAATGAGGGGTCCTACCAGCCCTGTGCTGAGTTCCCGGGTCTGTACACCCGCTGTGCCCATTCTGAGGGGTTCCCATCATCCCTGTGCTGAGTTCCTGGGTCTGTACACCCGCTGTGCCCATTCTGAGGGGTTCCCATCATCCCTGTGCTGAGTTCCCGGGTCTGTACACCCGCTGTGCCCATTATGAGGGGTTCCCATCATCCCTGTGCTGAGTTCCTGAGTCTGTACACCCGCTGTGCCCATAATGAGGGGTCCCACCAGCCCTGTGCTGAGTTTCCCGGGTCTGTATACCCGCTGTGCCCATAATAAGGGGTTCCCACCTGCCCTGTGCTGAGTTCCTGGGTCTGTATACCCACTGTGCCCATTATGAGGGGTTCCCACCATCCCTGTGCTAAGTTCCCGGGTCTGTACACCCGCTGTGCCCATTATGAGGAGTTCCCACCACCCCTGTGCTGAGTTCCCAGGTCTGTACACCCGCTGTGCCCATAATGAGGGGTCCCACCAGCCCTGTGCTGAGTTTCCCGGGTCTGTATACCCGCTGTGCCCATAATAAGGGGTTCCCACCTGCCCTGTGCTGAGTTTCCCGGGTCTGTATACCCGCTGTGCCCATAATAAGGGGTTCCCACCTGCCCTGTGCTGAGTTCCTGGGTCTGTATACCCACTGTGCCCATTATGAGGGGTTCCCACCATCCCTGTGCTGAGTTCCCGGGTCTGTACACCCGCTGTGCCCATTATGAGGAGTTCCCACCACCCCTGTGCTGAGTTCCCAGGTCTGTATACCCGCTGTGCCCATAATGAGGGGTTCCCACCATCCCTGTGCTGAGTTCCCAGGTCTGTACACCCGCTGTGCCCATTATGAGGGGTTCCCACCATCCCTGTGCTGAGTTCCTGGGTCTGTACACCCACTGTGCCCATAATGAGGGGTTCCCACCAGCCCTGTGCTGAGTTCCCAGGTCTGTACACCCGCTGTGCCCATTATGAGGGGTTCCCACCATCCCTGTGCTGAGTTCCTGGGTCTGTACACCCGCTGTGCCCATAATGAGGAGTTCCCACCACCCCTGTGCTGAGTTCCCAGGTCTGTATACCCGCTGTGCCCATAATGAGGGGTTCCCACCATCCCTGTGCTGAGTTCCCAGGTCTGTACACCCGCTGTGCCCATTATGAGGGGTTCCCACCATCCCTGTGCTGAGTTCCCGGGTCTGTACACCCGCTGTGCCCATTATGAGGAGTTCCCACCATCCCTTTGCTCTCGGGACATTCTGTTCCTGTAAATTTTGACCTCTTTACTCCAGCTGTAACCTACAATTGAAATTGTTCGCTTAGACCTTCGGTGTTTATTTCAAGTTATGTTATGTATGCTATCGTTTTATTGTCACTGAACAGATTGATATGTTATACCTGCATGATCAAAGCTTGAATTGTGCCGTTTCTTTATGTTCTCAACTGATAATTAAAAAAACGTTTGAAAAGAAAAAGAAAAAAAGTAGAAAAAAAAAAAGATATATAAGAACATTTTTTTTTACATACTATATTGCTCTGGTCACATTGTGTTTTAAAAAAAAGTGATACAAAAAAAACATGTAAAAAAAAAAAAAAAAAAAAAAAGAAAAATTGAAAACAAATATAAAAACTATTTATTTTTGTTACCTACTGTCACCTCGCCAGTCAATGTCCCTGATCACCATTATAGGATGACGCTGTACTGCACTGGTTAGAGTATGTAAAAAAAATTAAATAAAATGTAAAACAAAAAATAATTTTTTATTTTCTAATTTTCCCAAAAATTGTGACAAAAAAATGGAAAATAACTCACCATGCCTCCTACTAAATACCTTGGACTGTCTACATTCCAAAAAAAAAAAGGGGTCATTTATGGGGGATATTTTACTGTCCTGGCACTTTCTCAACTGAGATCGGCTGCCAGTAGATCAGGAATGATCGATTTTCAGATACACAGTATATATATACCATAGTTTGTGGACTCTATAAGTTTCCTACAGATTAAATTATATACACTGATTTGGGTTATTTTCCCAAAAGAAATGTAGCGGAATGCACTTTGACATAAATTGATGAAGAACAATTATTTATTTGTAAAATTTTATAATAAACTAAAAAAAAAAAAAAACTTTTTTTTTTTCAAATTAGTTTTTTTTTCCACTTATTTATCAAAAAATTAAAAATAAATAAATAAATGGAGTGCTGTTTAAATACCACCATGAATAAAGAAAAATATGATAACATTTAGTTTGGGTACAGTGTAGCACGACCACGCAATTGTCGTTTGAAGTGTGAGCGTGCTGAAATCTGAAAATTTGAAATTTTATTTATTAATGAAATCTGAAAATTTACAATTGTATTTATTAATGAAATTTGAAAATTGCCAATTGTATATATCAATGAAATCAGAAAATTGACAATTTTGTTTGTTAATGCAATCTGAAAATTTTCAATTTTATTTATTAATGAAATCTAAAAATTGTCAATTTTATTTGCACGACCGCACAATTGTCATTTGAAGTGTGAGAGCGTTGAAATCTGAAAATTTTAAATCTGAAAATTTTAAATCTAAAAATTTTAAATCTGAAAATTGACAATTTTATTTATTAATGAAATCTAAAAATTGACAATTTTATATATTATTGAAATCTGAAAATTGTCGGGGGGAGGTAAAAGTACTTGGTATTGAAAGGGTTAAGTTGCGTACATTTTCACCGCACAGCTAACACTCATTTGTTGTACCCCCTGTCCCTGTTGTTTAAATAATTTAGTAAGCCGGAGTTGGCAGCTGCAGGTTGGGGATTCTGCTGTTACCGCCCCCCCGGGATTCACACATTGAGGCTTCACAAATAAACATGGAGTCCTGCGGGAGTCGCACGCGAGATGCATGTGGATGTTTGTTTGCATGTAATAGCGTGAAGCAAAAAATAAAAAAATATAAAGATGTCATTAAATACCTTGGTTGCAGACAAATAAGCGGACGGGGACACCGGGGAGCTACAAATAGAAGACGGAGAGATGAAAATTCTGCTTAATATGAGTGCGATGGTCTCACAAGGAGCGGCGGCGCTCCCGCGGGCTTCGTAAACCGCACTCACATCGTCTTAATGAAGCGATAACAATGGCTCCCCACCGCAACTGGACCAATTTCAACATTTTTTGAATCTGAATTATTGCGATAAAGAGAACCGCACCATTAACGGGCTCTAAATACTCTGCTATGAAGCGGTTGTAAACCTCAGACATGAAATAGGAACAAAGCACCTCCCTCTATGGTGTGTGCTTGTCTCCGTCCAGAGCACTGAGTGTCCTTTCTGCCTCCTTCCTCTGCTCTCTCCATGAGTCACTTCTGACAAATTTTCCTGACACCAAGAGATAAAATGGTGACAGGGGAGGGAGCTCCAGCACACAGCCTGTGATTGGCAGCCTCAGCTCTGTTCCTGTGTGCTGTGTGAAAGGGGGGGGGGGGTCATTTCCCTCCAATCAGCTCTCAGACCTCTCCTCCCTGAGCTCTGCAATGTGTAATTTTTAGCTCCCCCCCCCCCCCGTCTTTTGTGACAGCTGAATAAATTCTGCACTGTGAGTGGATGTAGAGACAAGAGGACTGCAGATAAACAGGTACAACTTACATGGGGGGGATTTGTTTCATTTCTGTGTATCACCTGAGTCCGGTCACTTCACTGGGGATATGGGAGGGATTAGTACCTCTTCAGTACCGGGCACTTTCACCCTCCCCCTCCCTCCTTCCTGCCCAGGACAATTTTCAGCGCTGTCGCACTTTGAATGACAATTGCGCCGTCATGCTACACCGCACCCAAATGACATTTTTATTAATTTTTTCACACAAATGGAGATTTTTTTTTGTGGGATTTAATCACCGCTGGGGTTTTTTTTATTTTTCGCTAAAATTTTGAAAAAAAACCCACAAACATTTTTCTTAGTTTCTGTAGGAAGATTTTGTAAATAAGTAATTTTTCTCCTTCACTGATGTGCGCTGATGAGGTGGCACTAATATGCGGCACTGATGGGCACTGAGGAGGACGAGGCACTGATAGGTGGCGCTAATGGGGACTGATAGGCTGCACTGATGGGTGGCACTGATGGACACTGATGGGTGGCACTAATGGGCACTGATAGGTGGCACATATGGGCACAAATATGCAGCACTGATGGGCGGCACTGAGTGGCACTGATAGGTGGCACTAATGGGCACTGATAGGTGGCACTTATGTACACTCATAGGTGACACTTATGGGCACTGATAGGCTGAACTAATGGGCACTGATGGGTGGCACTAATGGGCAATGATAGGTGGCACTTATGGGCACAGATAGGCAGCACAGATGGGCACTGATTGGTGGCACTAATGGGAACTGATATGTGGCACTTATGGGCACAAATATGCGGCACAGATGGATACTGATAGACAGCACGGATGGACACTGATGGACGCTGGTGGGTGGCACTGATGGGCGCTGATGGGTGGCACTAATGAGCACTGATAGGCAGCACTTATGTGCACTCATAGGTGACACTTATGGGCACTGATAAGCTGCACTAATGGGCACTGATGGGCAATGATAGGTGGCACTTATGGGCATGGATAGGCAGCACAGATGGGCACTGATGGGCACTCATGGGAGGCACTAATGGGTGCTGATAGGTGGCACTTATGTGCAGTCATAGGTGACACTTATGGGCACTGATAGGCTGCGCTAATGGCCACTGACGAGTGGCACTGATGGGCACTGATAGATGGCACTTATGGGCATGGATAAGCAGCAAAGATGGGAACTGATAGGCACTGATGGGTGGCACTAATAGGCACTAATGGGTGGCACTGATAGGCGATGATGGGTGGCACTCATGGGCACTGATAGGCAGTACTGATGTGCACTGATGACGCTGATGGGCACTGATATGCGGCACAGATGAGCACTGATAGGTGGCGCTGATGGGCACTGATATGCGGCACAGGTGGGCACTGATAGGTGGCGCTGATGGGCACTGATATGCGGCACAGGTGGGCACTGATAGGTGGCACTGATGGGCACTGATATGTGGCATAGGTGGGCGCTGAGAGACAGCACGGGTGGGGACTGATGGGCGGCACTGACTGGCATCACTGATGGGCACTGTTGGGGCTGCACTGATTACCTGTACAGGTCTCCCCTGTGAGGAGATGCCACTCTGTCAGTGTGAGGTGAGGAGAGCCGGTGCCTTGTCAGCTTGGGGGGAGGGAGCGTCGGATGGACTAGCTGATTTAGATGCACTGACTAGTTAAACCCAAACACCAGCTAATACTTTATAAGCAGTTACAGCAAACAGACTTTTATTCCTATTGTGATAAAGGCTTTACCTAAAAATAAAAAATAAAAAAAAGCTGATCATTGTAAGCACCCCTATCGGTGGTATTGTACATAGTTTGTCTCATGCCTGTTAACTGACACATTCTGCTGGAGAGCTTGTGCTTTTGAAAAACACAACAGACTTCCTGGCTGAATCACCAGATGAAAAGAGAAGAAATAAAGCCTAAAAAAGAAAACAAATGCAGCCGTCACAGAATCGGTAATCTTCAATATAATTAATGTTTGTTATTGGGTTTAATTATTTGATCCCTACAGGCTTATTTATCAAATGTTTATATATCAGCTTTTATTGCACTGAAGTGGACCTTTTAGTAACTTTCAAAGTTTGCATCAGTGCAATCCCCACATCACAATAAAGAGCAACGGCGCCAGTATTCAAAAAGTTCCACCTTCTGTCATTGGTATCAGTGGGGGGAATAGTGACCCATCATTGGTGTCAATGGGAGGAATGGTGCCCCATCATTGGGGGGAATAGTGCCCCATCATTGGTATCAGTGGGAGGAATAGTGCCCCATCATTGGTATCAGTGGGAGGAATAGTGCCCCATCATTGGTGTCAGTGGGGGGAATAGTGCCCCATCATTGGTGTCAGTGGGAGGAATAGTGCCCCATCATTGGTGTCAGTGGGGGGAATAGTGCCCCATCATTGGTATCAGTGGGAGGAATAGTGCCCCATCATTGGTGTCAGTGGGGGGAATAGTGCCCCATCATTGGTATCAGTGGGAGGAATAGTGCCCCATCATTGGTGTCAGTGGGGGGAATAGTGCCCCATCATTGGTATCAGTGGGAGGAATAGTGCCCCATCATTGGTGTCAGTGGGGGGAATAGTGCCCCATCATTGGTGTCAGTGGGAGGAATAGTGCCCCACCATTGGTGTCAGTGGGAGGAATAGTGCCCCATCATTGGTGTCAGTGGGAGGAATAGTGCCCCATCATTGGTGCCAGTGGGAGGAATAGTGCCCCACCATTGGTGTCAGTGGGAGGAATAGTGCCCCATCATTGGTGTCAGTGGGAGGAATAGTGCCCCATCATTGGTATCAGTGGGAGGAATAGTGCCCCATCATTGGTGTCAGTGGGGGGAATAGTGCCCCATCATTGGTGTCAGTGGGAGGAATAGTACCCCATCATTGGTGTCAGTGGGAGGAATAGTGCCCCATCATTGGTATCAGTGGGAGGAATAGTGCCCCATCATTGGTGTCAGTGGGAGGAATAGTGCCCCATCATTGGTGTCAGTGGGAGGAATAGTGCCCCATCATTGGTGTCAGTGGGAGGAATAGTGCCCCATCATTGGTGTCAGTGGGAGGAATAGTGCCCCATCATTGGTGTCAGTGGGAGGAATAGTGCCCCATCATTGGTGTCAGTGGGAGGAATAGTGCCCCATCATTGGTGTCAGTGGGAGGAATAGTGCCCCATCATTGGTGTCAGTGGGAGGAATAGTGCCCTGAAGGATGCATCCAGCCCCTGATCCCCAGTTTGGATGTCTCTGTTCTGTGGGGTTGGGACGCTCTGCGTTCTCCTCCTCCGTGGCACAGACTGCAATGGACGACTTTATGTACCCAATAAACCCCCCCCCCTCCCCCCCGAGGAACTGCCAGCCTCTTATAAATGAATAAAATAAATATTCTAAATAAAAAGAATCCAATTTTCATTGGTGAATTCGGTATAAAAAGATGACACGGTGCATAACGCCAGATATGAATCCAGTTCATGACCGCGGCGACTACGGGGGGGGGGGGGGGGACGCATTTTCATCATTTTCCACCCTTTGCTGAAAGCATCTCCTGATCCGGACTCTTTATTATTAAATAACGCGGCCCCCTAATCCCGTTACCGAGTGCACCGGGGTGACCGCCGGCGGGTGGCTTCACCCGCCAGCCGGCACAATGCACACTCGCATCGCCTCAGCAGTTTTTCATTTTGCTCCTTCAGATTGCAGAAGGCGTAAGAGAAACATGACCCGCCAGGTTAGAGCATCAAAGGAAGTTCAGGGGAGATGAGATTTGTATCTTCCCATAATCCAAATATGAAGTTGCACAAAAAATTTCATGAAGTTAAAAGGCCGCGGATCTGCAGATATTGATATTTTCTGCCGCTGCGAAGATTGCCGGGGCGAGTTCATCATGGAAAACAAATATGTATGAAAATCTACCCCCTCCCCTCCCCCCCCCCCCCAACTTAGACAACGCAGGAATATTCTTTGTTGATGGTGGAACGGACAATAGATACATTGTTCCATGTTAACCAATTGAAAACCAGGATTTTCCTCGCACTTTTTGCTTACAAATTTATTATTTTTTGCTAGAAAATTACTTAAAAACATCATACATCTTTTTTTTTTTTTTTTTTTTTTTTTTTAGCAGAGACCCCAGAGAATAAATTGGTGGGTTTTGCAATTTTTTTTTTTGCGTCATGCGGTATTTGCGCAGTTTTTTTTTTTTCAAAGCAGTTTTCCGTTTTTTTTTTTTAAATACCCTTTAAAAAAAAAAAAAAAAAATAAAAAATAAACAATACATAACCCAACCCGAATTTAAAAGGTGATGTGACGCCGAGTAAATAGATACCAAACATGTCACGCTTTAAGATTGCGCACGCGGAGGCGCATGCGCAGAATTTTCCAAGATGGCCGCTAGAGCCGGGAGCTCCGTTCCACCCAGTCCTGACGGAGCCCGCTAGCAGCACGCAGAGCCCCTAGAAAAACGAGCATCCCATGGTGTCCTGGACCCCCAACCAGCCAAGTAGTTTCCCCCGTATGACTGTAATCCCGGTCCGCAGAGACCTCGGGGGGCCGCAATTCGAGTCGGCAGCGTCGGCGAGGTGTACCAAGATGGCCGCCATGGCCCAGCAGAATGCTTCAGGCACTAGAGGGATAGACTGAACCTAGGAAAGTGATCGACCCAGCGTCCCTCACATACACCCCTTGCAGGCCTACAAGGCATTCAGCATTCAGCAAGGCATCCAAACAGCCAAGCAGTGCCTCTGTATGACTGGAATCCCAAACCGCAGAGACCCCAGGCCGTAATTCGAGTCAGCAGCGCCTGCAGGGTGTACCAAGATGGCCACCGCGGCCCAGCAGCATGCTCCGGGCACAGAGGGACACATTGAGCCCAGTCAAGTGATCGCCCCGGCGTCCCTCACATACACCCCTGCAGGCCTACAAGACATTCAGCAAGGTATCCAACTAGTCAAGGAGTGCCCCCTGTATGTCTGGAATCCCGGGCCACAGAAACCTCGGGACGCAATTTGAGTCGGCAGCGCCGGCGGGGTTTACCAAGATGGCCCCCGTGACCCAGCAGCATGCTCTAGGCACAGAGGGACAGACTGAGCCCAGGCAAGTGATTGCACCAGCTTCCCTCCCATATACCCCTGCAGGCCTACAAGGCATTCAGCAGCGGGTGACACCTTCCCCGGCCTCCACTGAATCTACTAGGCTGCGACTTTGACACCTACCCCGGCCTCCACTGAATCTACTAGGCTGCGACTTTGGAGACAGTGACTTTTCCCCCGTCCGGGCCTCCACTCCATTCGACAGGGAGCCTCAGTTCCTACCACACCCACACAAGACATGTGCTTCCAGCCAGGAGATCTGTTCCTGAAACTATCTGAATTACTAGAGAAGGGCCTCCACAGCAGCAAAAATAACAGGAGAAATCAAAGCAGACTTTCAAAACCTGGGTTCCAGGATGGAAGCCAATGAGAACAAACTGGACATGACGGGGGCAGCCATCAGTCAGAACTCAGACCATATCCAGACCCTTCAAGACAGGCTAGATTCAGCCATTTCTAGGATAGACGAACTGGAAAACAGATCCAGAAGATACAACTTTCAGGATCAGAGGCCTCCCAGAATCCATGTCCATTGCGGATGTGCCCTAGGCTACCCAAGAGATTATCAAAACCTTAATCCCTTACATCCCACAGCACCGTCTGGAATTGGACAGAGTTCACCGAGCCCTGGGGCCCCCACGGAAGGATGGTTCCCCTAGGGACATCATTGCTAAACTGACTGGTTGCTAGAGGTTACAGCACACATTACGGCTCACTGATTAGTTGCTAGAGGTTACAGCACATCAGCAGGGGAGCATGATATACATAGGAATGCCGCCTTTATTTACATATCAATGCCGCCAGCCGCAGCCATTTACTCAGTATTGTCACCGCTATTTACATATGAATGCCGGTTATTTACATGTAAACACAGGGTCTGCAGGTGAGTCATCTGCACACAACAATAGGGCAGAGCTGGGCAGCATTAGTACCAGCACTTCACACTGAGATATCGGGACACAGAACAGGAATAAAACTTCAAGGGACAAGGGAATTTAAACCTGGATAGTCGGCAAGTATGAGGCAGCTGTTTTGGGCCCCACAACAATGGCAGGGCCCAAGGCAGCTGCCCCTTTTGCCCTGCTTTAAAGACGGCCCTGACTGACCTGAAGCAACGACTCAACCTCAGCAACCTTCTCTTTCTTCCACACCTCCTTAAGGTCAGGTGACCAGAGACATTATAACCTTCTGAGTGGGGCCCTTACTCCAAAGGTCCTGTTATATATTTTAATTTTAATATATTTTTTTTAATTTTACCATCATCTAGCTCCCCCCCCCCCCCCCCAGAAACTGCCCACCAATTCTAGCCCCCATACTCTCTCACTCATTTGCTTTGTGGGACACATTAAGTCAAGAGCTCACCACCCGGAACAGTAAGTTCCTAACAGGGGTGCCGTTGGGGGACCCCTCTGCTCCATATGCCTTCTCTGGGGGGGGGGAGGGGTGCCATGATTCCAGAATTAAGAACCTCTAACCTTCCACCAGAGGTGTTATGTGTACAAGTCTACTTTAGAACTTCAGAGTTTATAGTTCAGTCTTGTGTTTATACGTTAAGTCCCATCTCTTTTCTGTTCATTGTTATTCCATGACTTGTATCCCACACATCCCTACTGTACATTCGATGTTTTACTCTTCTATGTAAAAGAGTTTCTTTTCATTGCTTTTTGAGTAAAATAAAAACATTTTGAAAGTAAAAATTGTTCACGCCCGCACAACAGCGACCTATGACGTAAATTTCACTATCCATGGGCGATGCTTTAAAAGCCTTTACAGGTTACCACTTTAGTACTCTTATGGAGGGATCTGGGGTCTATAAGACCCCCAAAGCCCTCCTTTGCACTTGAAAGCATTCAAAGCGCCAAGATCTTTTGATACTTTTGATTTTTTTTTTAAACTGCCGCTTTTTTAGGACTCCGGTAATCCAGAAGTGATGTCATGACATCGCTTCCAGGTTACTACATCTGAGACCCGATCAAAGCTGATCCTGGCCTTCTTCAGGTCCCCGGCAACCTGGAGGGACATGCCAGCTGAACGCTCTGGCTCCCCCCCTCCCCCCCCTTCATTTCCTGGCCGATTTTGCAACTGGTGAACTGTTTGGGGTCTTTAACCACTTGCCGCCCGCCCTATAGGCAATAGACGGTGGCAAAGTGGTTGCATAATCCTGACCGGACGTCATATGACGTGATCAGGATTATGAGCCGCTGTGCGCCCCCGAGGGCACGCATCACGGCGATCGTTGTTGCAGGGTGTCAGTCTGACACCCGGCAACTACGATCTCGGTAAAGAGTCTCCGACGGAGACTCTTTACCATATGATCAGCCGTGTCCAATCACGGCTGATCACAGTGTAAATGGGAAGAGCCGGTGATCGGCTTTCCCTCACTCACGTCTGTCAGACGCGAGTAGAGGAGAGCCGATCGGCTGCTCCTCTGACAGGGGGGGTCTGTGCTGATCGATTATCAGCACAGCCCCCCCGAGGATGCCCACACTGGACCACCAGGGACGCCACCAGACCACCAGGGAAAAGGTAATCCTCCCTAGACCACCAGGGATGCCAGTCAGCACAATGGATGCCAATCAGTGCCCATAATGGATGCCAATCAGTGCCCACAATGGGCAACACTGATTGGCATGCATTATTGTTTGGCACTGATTGGCATCCATTACTACAGTATAACACCAATGCCGCCTATGAGTGCCCACCTGTGCCGCCTATGAGTGCCCACCTGTGTCGCCTATGAGTGCCCACCTGTGCCGCCTATCAGTGCCCACCTGTGCCGCCTATCCGTGCCCACCCATGCCCATCTGTGCCGCCTATCCATGCCCATCTGTGCCACCTATCCATGCCCATCTGTGCCGCCCATCTGTGCCGCCCATCCATGCCAATCCGTGCCAGCTATCAGTGCCAATTTGTGCCACCTATCAGTGTCCGTCCGTGTCGCCCATCCGTGTCACCCATCCATGTCGCCCATCAGTGCCGCCTATCAGTGCCGCCTATCAGTGCCACATATCAGTGTCCATCAATGCCACCTCATCAGTGCCACTTCGTTGGTGCCACATTGGTGCCCATCAATGCCGCCTTATCAGTGCCCATCAGTGTAGCCCCATCAGTGCCCATCAGTGAAGGAGAAAACGTACTTTACAAAGTTTTGAAACTGAAACAAAAAAAAACATTTTTTTTTTCAAAATTTTCGGTATTTTTTTATTTGTAGCGCAAAAAATAAAAACCGTAGAGGTGATTAAATACCACCAAAAGAAAGCTCTATTTGTGGGGAAAAAATGATAAAAATTTCATTTGGGTACAGTGTAGCATGACCGCGCAATTGTCATTCAAAGTGCGACAGCGCTGAAAGCTCAAAATTGGTCTGGGCAGGAAGGTGTTTAAGTGCCCCCCGGTATTGAAGTGGTTAAAGCCTATGAAATTGGTGTTGGTGAGAAATAATTGGGGTCTTATCTTCAATGTGGGTGTCTTTCATTGCCTGGGTTTTTATGAATTGAGGATGTGGCTCGACCACCACTAACCGTTACCTACAAAAAAAAACGCACAAGACATGATCTCCTAAAATGGCCACAGCAGCCTTTTTTTTTTTTTTTTTTTTACAAATCATAAATAACATATAATTATATCAACAAATTAACATTCTGTACAGTATGGGAAAAAAGGGAGCCACAAGGTCCTTGTGGGTATTTACTTCCACCACCGAAAATTAGGCCTCCATTCTCCAAAAATACAGACTCGGTGACAAATACTCGCAAATGTCACTAACCATAATAATGGGGACAGGTCCCTACTAATGTATATATTTTGTCCATAATCAAACACGTACAAGGAACTTGTACCCTGC
This sequence comes from Lithobates pipiens, assembly GCF_037356315.1. Classification (NCBI taxonomy): domain Eukaryota; kingdom Metazoa; phylum Chordata; class Amphibia; order Anura; family Ranidae; genus Lithobates; species Lithobates pipiens. The sequence continues at coordinate 259,348,944 of NW_027507685.1, read as the reverse complement.
CGGCTGCCACGGCATTACCACATATTCCAGTTCCAACCACATACCAAATATCAACCCAAAATAACACATGAGGGCGGGAGGGTGGTAAGTTGTCCCAACGCATGCTTTCCTCTGACTGACTATTTTTCAAACACCCTCCCATCTCTGCAGCCCTACCTGCTCCAGCCCTCTCCACCAATCCAGTATGTACCATTTTAATTCTGTTTACTTAACCCACTACAAGCCCCCTCCTATACCAAACTCTTCAGATACCCAGTCATGCTGGCCCCCTTTTCATGCTTTTTTTATTTTTCAATGTAGCATTCAACTCAATTTCAGGTGTGGTCTGGGTATTTGCGTGGGAAGAATGTTCATGGTAGAGTTGGGGATGGCCTACCATTGGAACGGTGGGTTGACTGGGTACATCTGTGGTTCCATCAATGGTTCCACCCAGCACTAGCAGTCCATGTAAGGACCATATAAAAACAAATTACAGCTGCAAGTTTTTGCTTTAGAAATCATTTATACGAGGGTTCTTCAAAAAGTGCGTAAGCTTTTTGAAGACCCCTCGTAATTTTTTATTTTTTTTTACATTTCTGTTTATTGCATATTTTTGAAGACCCCTCGTAATTTCACATTGGAGGTTTTGTGCTCATTTCCTGAATTTACTTTTTTTTAAAACTTTGGACAAGCAGTACAATTCTTGCATCTCACACACATATATAATCACACTATGTCATCTTACTCTTAATACAAGCTCGAAAAGTAACACTTATTAACAATCCTTTAAAACTTGTGAAAGAGCATTTAGGAGATAAAGGCGCAAGATTAAATAATAGTGTCTGCCCGAGTCTACATAATGCGCCTGCTTCCCCTTCTGTCTAGCCTAATACTTGTAGCACAGACCCCATGCCAGGCTTTCTGTTCAGGGGCAGACTGACCATTGGGCCATTTGGGGGCACTGCCCAAGGGCCCCATGCCACTAGGGGGTCCCATCAGGGTTGCCAGCCTCAGTAAAACCAGGGACAGTATGTAAAAAGTTGTGTTTTTTTTTTAACATCTGTTTTTGAAATGTCTCTTACCGACATCCTTTTGGTCTAAAAATCCAGAGATTATAGCTGCCCCGCCTCTCCAGTACCTTCTCAGCCAATAGAAACATGTTTGTGTATACTGTGTGATTGTATACTGTGTGTGTTTTGTGTATACTGCGTGCCTCCATAATCTCTGATTGCCTGGGGTCCCCATAATCTCCTATTGCCCGGGGGCCCCATGAGTTGTCAGTCCGCCCTTGTTTCTGTTTGACCTCAAGTTCCATTCTCTGATAGGTACATGGCAGCCAGGCACACAGTAGTTCACAGCCACTCAAGTCAGAAAACAGGCTGTGCATGTCTTTTTTTGCAGTTTATTTGCTGGTTTAACTTGGGTATGGTGGGATGAAGCCTCGGGATACTCCAAAACTAGCAGCAATGCAATAGAGGACACTTGTAAGTAATCTGCTTCTTTAGAGTGCAATCACCCTCTTGAATTCAGAATTTAAGAGAACTACAATGCAGGAGAACCCTTGGCACCAGGCAGGTGTTCTCTTCCTCTCTCACTGTCTCATGTGGGGTTCCTCCCGAAGTGTAAAGGCTCATTTAAAGAGACACTCCAGCTGCTTTAAATATGTAGCACTAACCTCCGAAGGAGCTGCTGGTTATTTTTGGGCTTACTGTTACCCTCAGTTCTCCTTGTGGCACGTCTAGGGGATGTCCCATGGTAGATGGCCCAGTAACTTGAGACTGACAATAGAGCCAATTGAATGGATTTTATTTGAAAAACTCAAACCATTGAACAGTCTTTCAACTTGGGATCAGAGGGTAGGAAAGGAGGTTCAGGTTCTCTCAATGTCAAAGTCCAAAAAACATTAAAGAACTTGCTTACTTTGACTGCATCCAGAGAATAGCCATTCGCAGCTGGATGGTCACTCAGGTTGGACAGTCCCTCTCTCACAAGGCCTAGCAACCAACAAGGTGCTTCCTCAGGAACAAAGTCTTTGTCACAGACGTTGTTGCAGAACACGTAGGAAACTAAGCTGTAGAACACTTGTAGGATATCTGGATCTTTCAGCCAGCTTGGTGATATCCACAAGACCGGATTCTATTGGTTACTTCAGCCCTTCCAGGCTCTTGTTAAGAAAACCAACCCGTACGTGGTCTTCTTCTAAAGAGTCCTCTCCTGGAATGCTCGAAGTACAATGGGTCTCTCCCGAACCGAAGACGGCACCCAACCACCTCAGAATCCTCCTCTAGTTTCCCCACCTTGGGATAGCCAGCCCCGAGGCATTATAGTCGGGTGGATCCGCACCCCAGGCCATAGCCTTACTGGGGGCCGGTCAGGAGGACCAGGACCATATAATCAGCACATCATACTGGACCGGAAACCCCGAACCACGTGACGTCTGCATCTTAAATACCCTCTCCCAGGGGGCACAGCGAGAGGGCCACTCCCACTGACCTGACTCCAAGGGAGAGAGTAATTTAAACACCTGACCAGACCCTAGTTCCACGCCTGCCAGAAGAGACAGTGCCCCCTGTGGCCAGGCTGAACATTTCACAGTCCAGTCTGACTGATACTGAAGTCAAATTTAGACAAATAATACCCAAACCTAACTGCAGCTTAGGTATAGTTTAATTTTGAAAAACACATAGCGTGTGCTCTTCAGAGGCCCGCCGCTACAAATATTTTAGGTGGATCAGGCTTGCAATTTTAGCATTTTGCCTCGCTCCTGCTAGTCCCAGAGAATCCTATTTTGGAGGAATCAATGGTTCTGCTAGTTCTGATTTCTTATCGGACGCCATTCCTGTATCTGTGCATAGTTGTAGGCTTCTACATTGCAATCTGTTTCTTTAATTGTCCATCACATCCACCATACACTACATTAAAGCCTAATAAACTAAAATGCTTTGTTTTGCATCTAATCCTATCTCTATGAACCAACAACAGCTCGGTATACCATAAATAAGCACTTAACCAGCACACAGACATGACTTCACTACCGTGTGGTCTGACCCATTTTTTCGGATGGATCAAGCGATGATCTCACGTCTAGGATGGTAGACAGACAGCCACACTGACAAACAGTTCTCAAGGGGAACATCAATCTCCATTGTGTAGGATAAGAAACCTCTCTGATAACCAGCCTCTAAAAGGAGGCAGCTACAGAAGGTTAGCAGGGTCAACCTACATATTTTAAGTAGTGCAGTGCCCTGGAGATTTTTTGCCATAGGGGTGGCCATTTCATGTTTGCCCCAAATTACCTCCCTTCATGGAGGTCTTACCTTCATAATCTATGGGAGATATTCTTCTAGTAACGGACCCTGCACTGTTAGCAATGCCCATCTGCGCCCACTGGCCAGTGGTGGGAGGCACCTCATTGCTTGGTGGCCACTTTCTCTGCCCTGATTGGCCAGTAAGCTCTGGACTTGTGATATGGTTATCTACTTGACTCCTGTGCCCCATACCCTAACTTTCCTTGCCCTACCTTGTCTTTGGATTGCCTTTGTTATTGCCCTCTGCTTGGATAATAAATATGCTTCTAATCGTCACCTGCTCTGACCCTTGCATATGGAAAATGGAATATGCTACTGATTACCACCTGCCCTGATATTTGCCTGGGTACTATTGAATATACTTCCGATTGCTGCCTGTACTGACCTTTGCCTGGATGCTACTTAAGCTACTGATTTCAACTAGCCCTGATCCTTGCTTCGATATGGATTATGCTACTGAGTGTCACCTGCCCTGACCCCTGCCTGGATATGGATGATGCTACTGATTTCCACTAGCCCCCCTGACCCCTGCCTGGATATGGATGATGCTACTGATTTCCACTAGCCCCCCTGACCCCTGCCTGGATATGGATTTTGCTATTGACTGCCCCCTACCCTGACCCTAGCCTGGATATGGATTATGCTACTGATTGCCACCTGCCCTGATCCCTGCCTGGATATGGATTATGCTACTGATTTCCACTAGCCCTGACCCCTGCCTGTATATGGATTATGCTACTGATTTTCACTACTCCTGACCCCTGCCTGGACATGGATTATGCTACTGATTGCCCCCTTCCCTGACCCCTGCCTGTATATGAATTATGATACTGATTTCCACTAGTCTTGACCCTTGCCTGGATATGGAGTATGATACTGATTGTCACCTGCTCTGACCCCTACCTGAATATGCATTATGCTACTGAGTTTCACCTGCCCTGACCCCTGCCTGGATATAGATTATGCTACTGATTTCCACCTGCCCTGACCCCTGCCTGGATATGGATTATGCTACTGATTGCTACCTGCTCTGACCCTTGCGTGGTTGTAGATTATGCTACTGATTGTCATCTGTCCTCTGTCCTGACTCTTGCCTGGATGCAGAGTATGATTCTGATTGCCACCCGCTCTGACCCTTGCCTGAGTACAGATTACACTACCTATTGCTGCCTGACCTGACCTTTGCCTGGATACTGATTACCACTTGCCCTGAACCATGTCAGGATACTATTTACGATACTCATTGCCACCTTCCCCTAACTGTGCCTGAACACTGATTATGCTACTGATTGTCACCTTCCCTGACCCATTCCTGAATACTGACTATGATACTTATTGTCGCCTTCCCTGACCCATTCCTGAATACTGACTATGATACTTATTGTCACCTTCCCTGACCCATTCCTGAATACTGATTATGATACTGATTGTAACCTTCCATGACCCGTTCCTGAATACTGATTATGATACTAACTGCCACCTTCCCTGACCCATTCCTGAATACTGATTATGATACTGATTGTAACCTTCCATGACCCGTTCCTGAATACTGATTATGATACTTATTGTCACCTTCCCTGACCCATTCCTGAATACTGATTATGATACTGATTGTAACCTTCCATGACCTGTTCCTGAATACTGATTATGATACTAACTGCCACCTTCCCTGACCCTTGCATGGATACTGATTATGCTACTGATCGCCACCTGCTCTGACCTTTGCCTAGATATGGAGTATGATTCTGATTACCACCTGCCCTGTACCTTGCCTGAATACAGATTACACGATATTACGATTTATGCCTGACCTGACACTTGCCTGGATACAAATTATACTACTTATTGCCACCTGTCCTGACCCTTGCCTTAATAGTAATTACGCTACTTCCCTGACAACTGCCTGGATACTGATTATGCTACAGATCAGCCTTTCTCAACCGTTTTTACCCCAGGGGAACCCTTAAAATATTTTTCAGGTCTCGGGGAACCCCTGATAAAACCCATTCATTGGGGGTCAATGGGAACAATGCCCCTTACTTTGGTGTTCAGTGAGAAGAATGCCCTTTTTTACAGTGGTGGTAAGAATGGCCTCCTTGCAGAGAGCTATAAAGATCATTGGTGTCATACCACTGGCTCCTCCAAGTGGCATTGGCTATGAACTATGTAGGCACCATCAAACAGGAGGTAAATCAGCCGCAGCTCAAGGAAACCTAGGGTTCCACGGAGCCCTGGTTGAGAATGGCTGCTACAGACTGCTTCATGCCTGACCCTTGCTTGGATACGAACTCTGCTACTTATCGCCACCTGCCTGACCCTTGCCTGGATACAGACTATGCCACTTGCCCTCAACCTTGCTTGGGTAAGGACCACTGTCCTTGCCTGCTGTATGCTCTGACCCCTGCAAGCTTGGTGTCTAGCCAGTCACTAGTCCTCCTGGTTACTCCTGCATACTATTCTTTTCTTGAACCACTCTGCATCTTAAAGCTACCTGTTGAGCTATTTGAGTTCTATCTGGGGTTGTTGGTGAGCATCCCAGTGTCGGCAGGTGCAGTTATCTACTTTGCCCCGGGGGGGGGGCTCTTTAACAGAATAGTGTCTAGTTACAATAAGCCAGGTCATCAGATGCTAGGCCCTTTTTAGGTTGAGCCCTCCTGCAGTGATATTATGGGGGAGTCAGTGCCCAGTTATAAGCCAGGGAGGGGGAAGACCTAGTGCACTTGGGGCATAGGAACCAAACACCCCACACCAGCACAGATGCAATTAGCATGTGTAGGCCCTGAACAGGGCAGGAGGTCAGGGAGAAGTGGACTTACATCCAGGAAGCCTTTAGTCTGTCCCTTATGGAGGTTGGGGCTAGGGCAGATTGCTAAAGGCCTTTTAGACCAGACCAAGGGTTCCCTGTGTAAGGCTGCTTCCCTGGACGGTCCTGGGAGAGATGTACCTAGCAAGGAGGTGACTACAGAGAGCACAGTCCTGTGAGCACTAATGATCATGGGCAAAGGCTACTGAGGTGCTGCACAAGCTTTCACATGTGACTGCTGCAAATCGTCCACTGTATGTGTAATGCCAAATGACTCCGGAACGTATGTCGATGTGATGTGACAGTTAAGCCATTTCCTGTATTCCATCAGTAAAGTGCAGCAAACTACTTTATGTGTTGTCATTCCTTCCTTTGGGGCTATAAAAATCAATGGCCAGGAATTCCGTGTGGAGGGCCTCTGGCATGAAGTGGGGCACAAGCTGGCGGATGGTTCAGCCTAAGCAGGAAGGACAGTGTTCTAGCACAGCAGGAGTGGGGGAGGGGACTTGTGCTCTTGGCGCCAAATTCAGTCAAATTACGAAGCCCCTCTTGCAATTATAGAACAGCACCTAAAGTTCTAGGGGTTTCTAAGTACCAATATTCATATATCTGGTTGCTATAGGTGAAGCTGTGCTTACTGGTCAATAATTTTCACAGAACAGGATGAAAACCAGTAGCAGCTGCTCCATTAGGGGTGCAGGGGCACCGCCCCCCTAATCCATGCATCCGGCCCCTAATCTATATGCAGGGTCTCCAGACGCATGGATTTAATTTTTTTTTTTTTTTAGAACACGATTAGAGCCTCAGGCTTTAATTATGTGCTGAGGCTATTGTGTGACAATAGCAAATTAATATTTGCTATTGTCTTCGTGATTCTCCTCCCAACCAACCAGGAAGCGAGTCCTGGAACCTAATTGGCTAGGGAGTCTTAAGACTCCCCGGATTGGAGTCGGTGCAGAGAGCGGGAGCCAGTTCAGACAACCAGGAGCTGGTGCAGAGAGCAGGAGCGGGCGCAGACACGCAGGAGCCAGTGCGGAGAGTGGGGAGCAGCAGCCGTTGCTGAGGCTATTGTGTGACAATAGTAAATTAATATTCCCTATTGTCTTTCTGATTCTCCTCCCAGCCAATCAGGAAGCGGGTCCTGGGACCTGATTGGCCAGGGAGTCTTAAAACTCCCAGCCAATCGGGTCTCAAGATCCACCTCCTGTTCGCCCAGAAGGAGAATGCGGAGAGCGGGGAGCCGGTGCGGACGAGCGAGAGTCTGTGCTGCAAAGAGCGGGAGCCGGTGCATAGAGCAGGGAGCCAGTGTGTAGAGCAGGGAGCCGGTGCGGAGAGTAGGGAGCTGGTGCGGAGAGTGGGAGCCGGTACATATGAGCAGGAGCCGGTACAGAGGGTGGGAGCCGGTGCAGATGCACAGGAGCCGTTGTGGAGAGCGGGAGTCAGTGCAGACAAGCGGGAGCCAGTGCAGAGAGCGGGAGCCGGTGCAGAGAGTGGGGAGTGTGAGCCAGTGCAGAGAGTAGGAGCTGGTGCAGAGAGTGGGGAGTGTGAGCCAGTGCAGAGAGTAGGAGCTGGTGCAGAGAGTGGGGAGTGTGAGCCAGTGCGGAGAGTGGGAGCTTGTGCAGGCGAGCTGATGAGGAGAACGGGAGCCTGTTGCGGAGAGTGGAGAGCGGGAGCCGATGCAAAGAATGAGAAGCAGGTGCAGACAAGCAGGAGCCAGTGCAGAGAGCAGGAGCCAGTGCAGAGAGCAGGAGCCAGTGCAGAGAGCGGGAGCCAGTGCAGAGAGCAGGAGCCGGTGCAGAGAGCGGGAGCCGGTGCAGAGAGCGGGAGCCAGTGCAGAGAGCGGGAGCCAGTGCAGAGAGCAGGAGCCAGTGCAGAGAGCGGGAGCCAGTGCAGAGAGCGGGAGCCGGTGCAGAGAGCGGGAGCCGGTGCAGAGAGCGGGAGCCAGTGCAGAGAGCGGGAGCCAGTGCAGAGAGCGGGAGCCAGTGCAGAGAGCGGGAGCCAGTGCAGAGAGCGGGAGCCGATGCAAAGAGCGAGAAGCCGGTGCAGAGAGAGGGAGCCGGTGCAGAGAGCGGGAGCCGGTGCAGAGAGCGGGAGCTGATGCAAAGAGCGAGAAGCAGGTGCAGAGAAGCAGGAGCCAGTGCAGATAGCGGGAGCCAGTGCAGATAGCGGGAGCCAGTGCAGAGAGAAGGAGCCAGTGCAGAGAGCGGGAGCCGGTGCAAAGAACGAGAAGCAGGTGCAGAGAGCGGGAGCCGGTGCAGAGAGCGGGAGCCGATGCAAAGAGCGAGAAGCAGGTGCAGACAAGCAGGAGCCAGTGCAGAGAGCGGGAGCCAGTGCAGAGAGCGGGAGCCGGTGCAGAGAGCAAGTAGCAGTATAATGAGTACCTACCGAGGCCGGTGTTCTGCCGTATAGTGTCCGGCCATGAAATAGTGTCCGCCCTGTACTGCGCATGCGCAGTACGGAGCAGACGAAGCTTCGGAAAATTTCTGAAGCTGAACGGCACCTGCGCCGTGAGTGGAGGTGGTAGCCCCACCATCCAAGCGGACATAGGGTTGTGAGTATTAAAGGGCCCCTCGCGGGCGAGCTTCGCTCGCCACGCTTCAGGCTTGGCCTTGCTGCGCTCGGCTCTTTTTTTATTCCTACTCTATGTCCACTTGGATGGTGGGGATAGAACCTGGACTCACGGCGCAGGCGCCGTTCATCCTCGGCAATTTTCGGAATCTGTGTTGCTGTGTACTGCGCATGTGCAGTACACAGCGGACACTATCCGATGGAGGACGTTATTAGACAAGACACCGGCCTGTGCCGGGGGGTGGTGGTTTTAGTATGTGTGAGTGAGGGGGGCAGATTTGTTTGCCCCCCCCCCAAAATATTGAGCACCAGCCTCCACTAATGTGCACAGATAAATCCTTACCCCATCTACCACTCTCACACTCCTGAGAGGTTCCTCTTCTCTGCTACCCTGCTTTGAACTTCTTCTTTTTCTGAAGTCAAATGTGTTCTCAATAATTTTTTTATCATGCAGCACTGAACACAACATATTATGTTATAAAGTAAAAAAAAGATAGGGACCTATTATTAGTGAGCTGATAATCCAGTTTCCCTGGAACATAAAAAAAAAAAAAAAATGGCCGCCTTCATTGGCTATGCAGGACAGGTAGACTTCAGCTGATCACCCGATGCGTGAGTTGCAGGAGATGGGCCGGGTGCTGAGTCTGCAGATTTCGGCACAATGGCGTTATTACAGAAGGTTCCTAGGAGTCGATTGTCAGGCACTGACAGCTTCAGAATCCCATTATGGAGGCTCGCTCTGACTCCTCTGCCTCTTGCTATTCTTTGTTGAGTATTTTTTTAAAGCTTTGCATTTTCTTTTTAGCAACAAGCACAAGGCGTTGGAAGATACGCCGGCCGTGGGAAGTGAATGACAGTCAGACGCAGTGTTATTTATAGAGTATTATTTGCTTAGCTGTACTATGAAAGTTCCGATTACAATGTAACGAAGAATTATGACTTCCACAGCTCTTAGAAAATGCTCCTCATAGGAGTTATTACTGAATCTGAGTACCCAAAAATCGGTGACTTCTGACTCCAGTGTGCGAGCTTTTATTGATTCCGAGTGTTTGTGTTTATTGAATAATCTGACATAGACTACTTGGAAGATTTCAACTGCAGAGTCCCAGTCTTATATAAAGCCATAGGGCCATGTCAGATGAGCAATTTGGCTGCTTGCAGTGTCTCCCTGATTATCAGTGCTGCCTATTAGTGCCCATCAATGTCTATCAGTGCTGACAATCAGTGCCCATCGGTGCTGCCTATCAGTGCCCATCAATGCTGCCTATTGGTAGCCATCAAATTTGTCCATCAGTGCTGTCTATCAGTGCTCATCGGTGCTGCCTATCAATGCTCATCAATGACGCCAATCAGTGCCCATCATACTGCCTATCAGTGCCCATCAATGCTGCCTATTGGTACTCATCAAATTTGCCCATCAGTGCTGTCTATCAGTGCCCATCAGTGCTGCCTATCAATGCTCATCAATGATGCCAATCAGTGCCCATCATACTGCCTATCAGTGCTCATCAATTCCATCTATCAGTGCCCATCATACTGCCTATCGGTGCTCATCAATTCTGTCTATCAGTGCCCATCAGTGCTCATCAATTCCACCTATCACTGCCCATCAGTGCCACCTATCAATGCTGATCAATGACACCAATAAGTGCCCATCATGCTGCCTATTGGTCCTCATCAATTTCGCCTATCACTGCCCATTAGTGCCACCTATCGATGCTCATCAATGCCACCTATCAGTGCCCATCATAATGCCTATCAGTGCTCATCAATGATGCCAATCAGTGCCCATCATACTGCCTATCAGTGCTCATCAATTCCATCTATCAGTGCCCATCATACTGCCTATCGGTGCTCATCAATTCTGTCTATCAGTGCCCATCAGTGCTCATCAATTCCACCTATCACTGCCCATCAGTGCCACCTATCAATGCTGATCAATGACACCAATAAGTGCCCGTCATGCTGCCTATTGGTCCTCATCAATTTCGCCTATCACTGCCCATTAGTGCCACCTATCGATGCTCATCAATGCCACCTATCAGTGTCCATCATACTGCCTATCGGTGCTCATCAATTCTGTCTATCAGTGCCCATCAGTGCTCATCAATTCCACCTATCACTGCCCATCAGTGCCACCTATCAATGCTGATCAATGACACCAATAAGTGCCCGTCATGCTGCCTATTGGTCCTCATCAATTTCGCCTATCACTGCCCATTAGTGCCACCTATCGATGCTCATCAATGCCACCTATCAGTGCCCATCATACTGCCTATCGGGGCTCATCAATTCTGTCTATCAGTGCCCATCAGTGCTCATCAATTCCACATATCACTGCCCATCAGTGCCACCTATCAATGCTGATCAATGACACCAATAAGTGCCCGTCATGCTGCCTATTGGTCCTCATCAATTTCGCCTATCACTGCCCATTAGTGCCACCTATCGATGCTCATCAATGCCACCTATCAGTGCCCATCATAATGCCTATCAGTGCTTATCAATGCTGCCTATCACTGCCCATCAGTGCCACCTATGAATGCTGATCAATGACACCAATAAGTGCCCGTCATGCTGCTTATTGGTTCTCATCAATTTCGCCTATCGCTGCCTATCAGTACCACCTATCGATGCTCATCAATGCCACCTATCAGTGCCCATCATAATGCCTATCAGTGCTTATCAATGCTGCATATCACTGCCCATCAGTGCCACCCATAAGTGATTATCAATTTCACCTATCAGTGCCCATCAGCGCCACCTTTCAGTGCCCATCAGTGCTGCCTATCAGTACCCATCAGTGCCACCTATCAGTGTCTATCAGTGTCCATCAGTGCTGCCTATCAGTGCCCATCAATGCCACCTATTGCTGTCCATCAGTGTCCAGTAGTACTGCTTATCAGTGCCCATCAATGCTGGCTATCAGTGTCCAGCAGTGCTGCCTATCACTTACCATCAGTTCTGCATATCAGTGCCCATCAGTGTCACCTATCAATGCTCATCAATGCCGCCTTTCATTACCCACCATTCTGCCTATCAGTGCTCATCAATGCCACCTCTCAGTGCCCATCAGTGCCACCTATCAGTGACCATCAGTGACACCTATCAGTGTCTATTAGTGTCCATCAGTGCTGCCTATCAGTGCCCATCAATGCCACCTATGACTGCCCACTAGTGTCCAGTAGTGCTGCTTACCAGTGCCCATCAGTGCTGCCTATCAGTGCCCATCAATGCTGCCTATCAATGTCCAGAAGTGCTGCCTATCAGTGCCCATCAAAGTGTGACAGTGCTGAAAGCTGAAAATTGGCCTGGGCAGGAAGAGGGCAAAAGTGCCCAGGATTAAAGGGGTTAAAAATAAGACCTTCTTACCTGGACTTTAGCACTCTCTCTTTTTTTCTATATTTTATAGGACTAACTTTTCTCATTATACAAATATGTTGAGACATCAATGGTTGGAGTAACAGCAGGCGATGGACAGGATGCCGAAGACCTCCAACCTTTGTGATGTTGTATCTGTAAGTCAGGATCTGCCGTGTTTTCCGTTTCTCGAATGCAGCATGACTTAAATCTATAATTAGAGATTCTAATCAGCAGCCTATCGCACCGGTCCTCAGCGAGGTCTTTGGGGATTGATGTCCCCAGCAGATAAAACAGAAGTGATGAAAATATTGCAGCAGGAGCCCCGGGAAAAGTGACAGTGCTGCAAATTAGAATGTTGGCTGAGGGATTTCATAACTGTGCTTTGCTAAGGGTCTTCACCAGCCTTTCCCAACCTTTTCAACACAGAGGAACCCTTGAAATAGTTCTCCGGTCTTGGGGAACCCCCTGCTAAAAATTAGAAATCTACAACTCATGATACATTAGTGTGATGGTCAGTGGGAAGAATGGTCCTTACACTTGTGGTCATTGGGAAGAATTACCTCCTTACAGAGAGCTAAAAAGATCAATGGCGTCAGTGGGAACCTATCTGAGAGGCAGAAATGGCCCAATGCTGAAGGAACCCCTACAACCTCTGGAGGAACCCTGGTTGAGATTCACTGATCTAGAGTAACAGAGCTCCATGTCCCCCGCCCCCCCCCCCGTGTTGCTAGGGGTGACAGCTGGCTAACAGGCAGGACAGCAGCTAGAGCGGCATAAGATGGTCAGAATAAACTGCGGACAGTGGCAGAAGGTCAGATCAGGCGTAGACAAACCACTCCTTAGACCCCTTTCACACCAGGGCATTTTGCAGGTGCTATAGCGTTAGAAATAGCGCCTGCAAAACGCCCTAAAGAAGCTGCACCATTGTGTGTAGTGTGAAAGCCCCGAGGGCTTTCACACTACAGCGGTGCGCTGGCAGGACGTCAGAAAAAAGTCCTGCCAGCAGCTTCTTTGGAGCGGTGAAGGAGCGGCGTGTTTACCGCTCCTCCACCGCTGCTCCCCATTGAAATCAATGGGGCAGCGCTGTAATAACGCCGGCAAAACGCCGCTATTGCGGCATACTGCCGGCGGTTTTAACCCTTTCGTGGCTGCTAGCAGGGGGTAAAAGCGCCCCTCTAGCGGCCGAAATACGCGGCAAATCCGGCGGTAAAACGCCGCTAAAAATCCGGCGGTGTGGTGTGAAAGGGGTCTAAAAGACAGGTAGACAGAGCCCTGCCGGTAGTAGAGACAACAGATTCAGATAGATGACCAGCTAAAGCAAAAGGCGTATCCATTTTAAAAAAAATTTGGGGTGTGGAGTCCCCCTTAAAATTCCTTGCCAGGCCCGATGGGCCTTTATCTTCATCTATATTGCCAGGAGTCAGCAATAGATTAAAGCCATGAGCAAGTTTAAATGACATTTTTTTCCTTTAGAAATGTCATTATTGCTGCGGCGTGCTCAGCGCATCGTAACAGATGCGCCACTTTACAGGTAGACTACGGGGACCCCCCCAGGCACGATATTTAAAGGAATATTCCATTTTTATTGTTTCACTTTAAGCATTATTAAAATCACTGCTCCTGAAAAAGTTGCATTGATACATGTCTCCTGGGGCAGGACCCGGGCCCCCAAACACTTTTTATGATAATAACTTTCACATAAGGACTTTTGATTTGTCATGTTCATTTCCCATAAACTTTAATGGGGTTCGCTCAAACTTTTTGCCTTTTCAAGGTGTTCTGGTGTGAACTGAATGTGGGGGGCGAGGGGGGGGGTGTTCAGCCAACCCCTCCTATTCACTAAAAATAGCGCCTGAAAAAATCTGGCCCCTGTCACTCCAGTGTGAAAGCCGGACGGTGAAAAAAGTCCTGCTAGCCGCATCTTTGGAGCGGTGAAGGAGCGGTGTATTCACCTCTCCTAAACCGCTCCTACCCATTGAAATCAATGGGGCAACGCGGCTATACCGCCGGCAAAGCGCCGCTGCAGAGGCGCTTTGCGGGTGGTTTTAACCCTTTTTCGGCCGCTGACGGGGGTTAAATGAATAAATACCGCAGCTAAAACGACGGTAAAGCGGTACTAAAAATAGCGCCGCTTTACCGCCGACGCCGCTCCTGCCCCAGTGTGGAAGGGACCTAAAGGAAAATAGACTTTGCACTGCATGTGCGCTTAAAAGTGCACCGAAAGTGAACTTGGAAGTAAAGCCTCTGTAGATCCGAGGGGACATGCAAGGAAAATAAAAAACAGCATTTTAGCTTGCACATGATTGGATGATAAAATCAGCAGAGCTTCCACTCATTTCAGATCTACCCCTTAGAATTAAAGCGACTGCACTTCCAAGTGCATTTTCAGTGCAAAGTGGATTTGCCTTTTGTAAATAACCCCCTTTGTGTTGGTCTATCGCATAAAATCCCAATAAAATACAATGTGTTTATGGTTGTAACATGACAAAATGAGGAAAATTTCAGGGGGTGTGAATACTTTTTTCAAGTTACTGTACACTATATATATATATATGTTCAATATTGAGTTGGCTCCGCCCTTTGCAGCTATAACAGCTTCACCTCTTCTGGGAAGGCCGTCCACAAGGTTTAGGAGATGTGTCTATGGGGATGTTTGACCATTCTTCCAGAAGAGCATTTGTGAGGTCAGGCATTGATGTTGGACGAGAAGGACTGGCTCGCAGTCACATCTGCGTCCCCATCAGCAGAGACCAACTGATCTGAGATCTTAATTCTGTGCATATCAGCTGCAGGGTGAAAGGGGGTTATGATGTGGGGTTGTTTTTCAGGGGTTGGTCTTGGCCCCTTAGTTTCAGTGAAGGCGTCAGCATACCAAGACATTTTGGACAATTTCATGATCCCAACTTTGTGGGAACAGTTTGGGGACGGCCCCTTCCTGTTCCAACATGACTTCGCACCAGTGTCCTGTTCCATAAAGACACGGATGAGCAAGTTCGGGGTGGAGGAACTTGACTGGCCTGCACAGAGCCCCAACCTCAACCCGATTGAACACCTTTGAAATTAGATCTGAGACTGCGCGCCAGGCCTCGTCCAACATCAGTGCCTGACCTCACAAATGCACTTCTGGAAGAATGGTCAAACATTCCCATAGACACATCTCCTAAACCTTGTGGACGGCCTTCCCAGAAGAGGTGAAGCTGTTATAGCTGCAAAGGGTGGAGCCAACTCAATATTGAACCCTACGGACTAAAATTGGGATGCCATTAAAGTTCAAGTGCGTGTAAAGGCAAGCACCCGAGGTCGGTGCCCCTGCTAGGCAAACTAGGCAGCCACTTAGGGTGCACTGCTGTCTAGGGGGCACAGCCATGGCCACCGACTTCCCCACTAGCCTGGCCTGGGGAACATGAGGGGCTGAAGAATACCACCCTAGACGGGGCTGGGGCACTGACTGACTCTCCAGAGAAAGCAGCAGCCGTGGAGGACATCCATCACTGTAGAGGAGGTCAGCATCAGCTCAGCCTGTGAGGTGGGCACAGTTGGGGAGGCAGAGGAGGCGGGCACAGCTGGGGAGGCAGAGGAAGCAGGCACAGCTGGGGAGGCAGAGAAGACGGGCCCAACTGGTAAGGCAGTGAAGGAGGGCGACAGCTGAGAAGGCAGAGGAGGCTGGCATAGCTGGGGAGGCAGAGGAGGCGGGCACAGCTGGGAAGGCAGAGGAGGAGGGCAACAGCTGAGAAGGCAGGGGAGGGTGGCACAGCTGGGAAGGCAGAGGAGGCGGGCACAGCTGGGAAGGCAGAGGATGCGGGCACAGCTGGAAAGGCAAAAGAGGCGGACACAGCTGGGGAGGCAGAGGAGGTGGGCACAGTTGGGAAGGCAGAGGAGGCGGGCACAGCTGGGAAGGCAAAGGAGGCGGGCACAGCTGGGGAGGCAGAGGAGGTGGGCACAGTTGGGAAGGCAGAGGAGGCGGGCACAGCTGGGGAGGCAGGGGAGACAGGCACAGCTGGGGAGGCAGAGGAGGCGGGCACAGCTGGGAAGGCAGAGGAGGTGGGCACAGCTGGGAAGACAGAGAAGGACAGTTGGGGAGGGGACACTGCGGAGGTAGGAGGAGGGCACGAGGACAGTTGGGGAAGCGGAGGAGGCGGGCACCGTCAGATCTTCGGACCTAGTAGAAATGCTGCTCTGACCCTGTTGTAGTCACCCTAAGCACAACACACCAACACAAACCACCAGACCCCCCCCCCCCTCCCCCAGGTCAGGATGGCGGCGGGGGGAGGGGTGGGTGTTAGTCTTTCCTAGGACACAAAATAGTCAAGCAGCCTCCCTGCAGACGTCCCAATATTTTTGGGAATATAGTGTACATCACAGAGCAGAAGAGGAAACAAATGTATATTTCTGTATCATGCACAATGTTACAAAGTGTAACTAATTCACAATGACATTTTTTTTTTTCAGTTACAAAGCAGAGGAGAAGGAATGTCTTCCAAAATAAATAGTCCCAGTTCCCAATAAAGAAGATTGTTTTTTTTTTTTTTTTTTTTTGTTTTTTTCTATTGGAATTGAAATCGACATTTTCAGAAAAAGACGAAAAAAATAAAATAAAAAATAAAACATTTCCGTATCATGCCAGAAGGTAGTGCGTCTTCCCGCCTTCCAGGTTCCGGCACCATTCTATAACAAACACACTTTTCTTACAATCCAACTGGGAAATGCATTTTTTTTGTATCCATAAAGTGTGTGTATTATCAAAAGTGACATGTTAAAAAGAAAAAAAAAAAAAAAAAAGACAAAATTAAAGATTTATAGAGCTTTTGTTGTTCTGGAAAAAGGCAGAGCCTGTAAAAAATGACAAGTTCCGAACCGCCGGAGCATTCACTCATGCGCCGCGGCTAATCCACAGGCAATCTCACCAGCCGTCGATCTCTAAACACAAAGAGAGAACAATTCCGCCTCGACGTCTTTATCTGTGTTTAATTGTCTTTGTCAGTTTTTAGCACTCCGCGCTTTTCTGTGTACGCAAGAGTTACATAAGATCCCCAAGCCAAGGAAATGGAATAGAGGAATGGAATGAAGAGATTTCTATCTAGAAATGGGGCTTAGCCAAAACGCACGTCTGAAAGGCGGTATGGTGGAAAAGGCGGCGTGGGCTGGGGTCGCTGATTTTCGGGAAGGTGGCAGGATGTCCTTTTTGCGTCGTGATCATAAAGACAACCAGTCATGGGTAGGCTTAGGAAAGAATATAAAAAAAAAAAAGATCTGTTTTAAGTAAATATAACCTTGCAGTATTAAAAGTAACTATTATATCTGAGCCAGGCGCTACAGCTTGAGTATCAGGTTAAAGCTTAACCTTTTTCTTTTAGTGCAACTTAGTATCAATACTTGGCTTAACCATTTTTTATCCTCTGCAACTTGGTAGCAATACTTGGTACCAATACCAATATAGCTTCCTCAGACCCCCTGAGGAAGCGATGTGCGAAACGTGTTGAGTTCCCTCGGTACATTGATTTCCTGGGGGGGCCTCGATATTATGTAAGACCTTCTGCATATACCAGCTTCAGAGTCCATCATATCTAAGGGCATATATACAGGGCTTCTCAAGTGTCCATATAGGCCTCACCTAGGTGGGACAACACACCACACAATTTTGATATGTATTTTCAATATATGATTGTAATATGTTAAATAAATTTGGATTTTTATTCAATTGAGTGCTCTCTTTTTTTATCTCAGGTCTACTTGCGTCTACCAATTTTAAGTCCATGTTCATCCTTGGTTCTTCTTCTTTGCTTATATTTGGATGTAGTGCTTCATTCTGAGTCGCGTCTCAAACATTTTTCACTACCATACCGGGACAATTCTGGCATTTCTGTCCTACTTGTAAAACAAATTTTTTTGCTAGAAAATGACATGGAATTCCCAAACATTATATATATATATATATATATATATATATATATATATATATATATATATATATATATATATATATATATATATATATATATATATATATATATACCCTGTTTCCCCTAAAATAAGACCTAGCGTGATTGTCGGTGTTGGCTGCAATATAAGCCCTACCACCCAAATAAGCCCTACCCTGTTTCCTCAAAAATAAGCCCTACCCTGAAAAAAAGACCTACAAGGACTTTAACTAGGGCTTATTTGGGGGGTAGGACTTTTATTGCAGCTATCACCGACAATCACACTAGGTCTTATTTTAGGGGAAACAGGGTATATATATATATTTTTTTTATCATTTATTTATTTTATTTTTTTGAGCAGAGACCCTAGGGAATAAAACGGCGGTCATTGCAACATTTTATGTCACACGGTATTTGCGCAGTCATTTTTTTCTAAATGTTTTTTTGGGGGAAAAAAAAAGCAGCTTCATGAATTTAAAAAAAAAAAAAAAAAAAATGCTAAAATTAGCCCAATCTTTTTAATATAATGTGAAAGATGATGTTACGCCGAGTAAATAGATACCTAACATGTCATGCGTTAAAATTGCGCACGATTGTGGAATGGTGCCAAACTGCGGTACTTAAAAATCTCCATAGGGGACAATTTAGAATATTTTTTTTAGAGTTATAGAGGAGGTCTAGGGCTAGAATTATTGCTCTCGCTCTAACGTTGGCGGCGATACCTCACATGTGTGGTTTGAACGCCGCTTACATATGCGGGCGCGATCTGGGTATACGTTCGCTTCTGCGTCTGAGAACGTGGGCGCTTTACTTTTTTTTTTTATTATTGTTTGTTTTACTTTTAGATTTTATTTTGACACTTTCCCTTTACAATTTTTGTTTTCATCACTTTTATTCCTATTACAAGGAATTTAAACATCCCTTGTAATAGGAATAGGGCATGACAGGTCCTCTTTATGGAGAGATCTGGGGTCTGTAAGTCCCCACATCAAGGCTGGAAAGCCTGAAATAACAAAAAAAAAAACGATCTCGGCATCACAGTCAAAGAGACGGCAGTGTTTACATCTGTCGAGGCCGGACGCGACGTCATAACGTCGCGCCCTGGCCTCAGAAAGGTCATAGAGACTGTCGGGGAACATCTGGTCAGCGGTATTCTCCATGGTAAACGGCCAGCGCCAGCCAATTTATTTTTGGCTCGCCAATCGCACGGTAGAAGCGCCGGAGGGCGGTGGGAGGACGTCCCCTCCCACCGCCTGTAAAAAACAATCAAGCGGCTGAACAGCCACTATGATTGTTTTTACATGGGAATCGCATAAAAAGAAGCTATCTGAATGGTGCATGTAGCTTCCGGCATCATTTTAACCACTTAAACTCCAGGACATCATATGACATCCACCTAAGGAGCGGTTGTAAACCTCAGACATGAATAATGAACAAAGCATAACCCTCTATAGTGTATACTTGTTCCACTCCAGAACACTAAGTGTCATTTCTTTCTGCTCCTTCCTTCCTCTGCCATCAACATGAGTCGCTCCTGATAAGTTTACCCGACACCAAGAGAAAATGGTGACAGGGGAGGGTTGGTGGTGTCCCCTCCTCACAGCTCAGAGGAACAGAGCTGAGGCTTTCAATCAGCTGAAGGTCCCTCCCCTGTCACCATTTTCTCTTGGTGTCGGGAAAACGTATCCAATCCCTCCAATCAGCTGTCAGAACTCTCATCACCGAGCTCTGCAGAGTTTAACTTCAGCTCTCCGTCCTCTTTTTTCTTTTTTTCTGAACCGTCGGACAAGCTTTATAAATTCTAGACTTTGAATTGATGTAGAGGAGAGAGGGCTGCAGATAAACAGTTACTTATGCAGGAGAATTTGTTTCGTTTCACCTGAGGCCGGTCACTTCACTGGGTATATGGAAGGGTGTACATCCACTTTCATAGGTGTGCGCAGCCTATTGCATTGGGGTGTGCACCCCAAAGCTCAAATACACACACTACTGAACACTCAAAATGTTTATTTAGAAAGGGAAGGGGCCAGTAGATTACATATTTACCTACCCCTTCCCCCCACTCATCCTAAAATATCCCCGCAGCAACAGCCGGCCGGGAGAGGAGTGAAGCTGGCAGAGCTGCAGGGGGATGAGCCAGGGCAGAAGGGGGGATTTTTGCTGCACAGGGTGATCAGCCTGGCACACCCTGTGAGCATGCCTGCGCACGTCAGGCACACCCTGTGAGCATGCCTGCGCACGTCAGGCACACCCTGTGCACATGCCTGGGCACGCCTGGCACACCCTGTGTGCATGCCTGGGCACGTCAGGCACACCCTGTGCACATGCCTGGGCACGCCTGGCACACCCTGTGAGCATGCCTGCACACGTCAGGCACACCCTGTGCACATGCCTGGGCATGCCTGGCACACCCTGTGCGCATGCCTGGCACACCCTGTGCTCATGCCTGATCACGCCTGCTGAAATCCAGTGGATGATGGGGGTGGGCCAGGGACAGCTAGGTTGAGGAGGAAAGGGCTAGCTCAGTTTTTCTCAGCCTTTGTTATTTCTCTTGAAATAAGTTCCAGTTCTTGAGGAACCCTCATAAAAAAAATATTTTATTGGTGGTCAGTGGGAAGAATGACCCCCCCCCCCCCCAGCTGTGGTCCGAATGCCACCCTGACAGACAGCTAAAAAGACCATTAGTTTCATGCAACTGGCACTGCCAAGTGGCGTTGACCCCCAAACTAGTTACATAGTTAATCTCTTTGAAAAAAAAAAGATACAAGGCCACCCAGTTCAACCCAACCCATAGTTGATAGTCAACTATGAAGCACCATTAAATATAAAGGTCATTTAGTCACAGCTCAAGGAACTCTAGGCAACCTCTGCAAGGGTTCCCGGGAACTCTGCTTAGGAACGGCTGGATTAGATGATGCTGCACATCCTCCAGCCAGGAAATGAGGGGAGCTCAATCAGTGGGGTTGACCCCCCAAACTATGCAGGCGCCATTAAATATGAGGTCAATCAGCTACAGCTCAAGGAACTTGAGGAAACCTCTTGAGGAACTCTGATTAAGAATGGCTGGGCTAGATGATGCTGCATGTCCCCAAGCCAGGAAATGAAGAGAGCTCTATCAGTGGGGTTGACCCCCCAAACTATGCAGACACCATTAAATATGAGGTCAATCAGCCACAGCTCAAGGAACTTGAGGCAACCTCTTGAGGAACCCTAGGGTTCTTGGGAACTCTGCTTAAGAATGACTGGGCTAGATGACGCTGCACGTCCTCCAGCCAGGAAATGAGGTGGTCTCTATCAGTGGTGTTGACCCCCAAACTATGCAGACACCATTAAATATGAGGTTAATCAGCTACAGCTCAAGGAACCCTTGGGTTCCCGGGAACTCTGTATGAGAATGTCCGGGCTCGGTGATACTGGATGTCCTCCAGCCAGGAAATGAGGTGGGCTCTATCAGACTTGCTTCAGCTTATCATGCACATTGTGAGGCACTCACAGTGTGCAGCGAAATCAGAGTAAGCTGTTTTAGTCCAATCATGACTTCTCCTCCGTCCAATGTATTAGCCCCACATGAACATGGAGCTGGAGAAGTAGAGGTTAATCTGCGGAGGGGCGAGCGTCTGTTGCTCCACCAGATGACATATTAGCGGCATGGAAGGAGATGGAGGATCGCTGGCATCTTTTGATTTTATTAGCTCATTTATTCAAGTTGCATTCGCCGTGTCTCTAATGACACTCAAGTTCTTGGAAATTAAAGAATAAGCACGACGACGTGTTAACGTGACACAAGCTCATTATAACTTCAAGACTCAGGAAAATAATAATAAGGATTAGGATGCAATGGCAATGAGAAGTGCAGAAATTACTCCCGGGTAATTAGAAAGTGACACCAGAGAAAGCTCACAATTATTCAGGCTACATACCTTAGCATGAATTTCCCTGCACTGCAGATAACTCTAGAAAACTCCGTTTTGGCACAGACGGTGTGGAACCAAAACACCTTCCTGCACAGCCAATTGATGCACCACCAAAGAAGAATTATCTATACTCATATTGACCTATCAGAGCCCACATTTCCAATCAGAATTCACATTTCTTTTGAAGTGCAATGTATTTCGGAGGACCTTTTGAGAGGTCTGCGTGCTGTTTCGGCAGGGAAATGTCATTTGGCAGCAATTTTATATTTTATTTAAAGTTTGTGATAACCTCTGCCTGCTGCCTGTGATGACCTCTGCCTGCTGCCTGTGATGACCTCTGCCTGCTGCCTGTGATGACCTCTGCCTGGGCCTGAATACTCTCTTGTTTGCTTGTTTTCTACCTGGCTGCCACAACCTCTTCCTAGACATGACTACTCTTATCTGCTGCCTGCGATGTACTCTGCCTGGACCTGGCTACTCTCTTGTTTGCTACCTGCCACAACCTCTGCCTGGACCTGACTGTTCTCTTATCTGTTGCCTGTCATGACCACGACCTGGACCTGACAACTCTCTTGCCTGCCACCTTAGGTGAGCTCTGCCTGGACCTGACTACTCTTATATCTGTTGTCTGCAATGCACCTGAATACTCTCTTGCTTGTCACTTGCAATGATCTCTGCCTGGACCTGACTACTCTTGTTTGCTGCCTGCCATAACCTCTGCCTGGAAATGACTACTCTCTTTGTCTGCGATGTACTCTGCCTGGACCTGGCTACTCTCTTGTTTGCTTGTTTGCTACCTGCCACAACCTCTGCCTGGACTTGACTACTCTCTTGTCTACTGTATGCCACAACCTCTGCCTGGACTTGACTACTCTCTTGCCTGTTAGAACTTGTGATGACCTTTGCCTTGGACCTGACTAATGTTTTGTCAGCGCTTGCAATGACCTCTGCCTTGACCTGACTGTTCTTGTTTGCTACCTGCCACTCTACCTGGACCTGACTGCTCTCTTATTTGTTGCCTGTCATGACCTCTGCCTGGACCTGACTACTCTCTTGTTTGCTTGTTTGCTACCTGCCATAACCTCTTATTTGTTGCCTGTCATGACCTCTACCTGGACCTGACAACTCTCTAAGCTGCCATCTGTGATGACCTCTGCCTGGACATGATTACTCTTTTTTCTGTTGTGTGCAATGACCTCTGCCTGCAACCGGAATACTCTCTTGCTTGTCACTTGCAATGATCTCTGCCTGACTACTCTTGTTTACTACCTGCCAGAACCTCTGCCTGGAACTGACTACTCTCTTTGTCTGCGATGTACTCTGCCTGGATTTGGCTACTCTCTTGTTTGCTTGTTTGCTACCTGCCACAACCTCTGCCTGGAACTGACTACTCTCTTGTTTGCTTGTTTGCTACCTGCCACAACCTCTGCCTGGACCTGACTACTCTCTTGTCTGCTGTATGCCACAACCTCTGCCTTGACTACTTTTTTGCCTGTTACCACCTGTGATGACCTTTGCCTTGGACCTGACTACTCTTTTGTCAGCGCTTGCAATGACCTCTGCCTTGACCTGACTGTTCTCATTTGCTACCTGCCACTCTGCCTGGACCTGACTGCTCTCTTATTTGTTGCCTGTGATGACCTCTGCCTGCACCTGAATACTCTCTTGCTTGTCACTTGCAATTATCTCTGCCTGGACATGACTACTCTTGTTTACTACCTGCCATAACCTCTGTCTGGAACTGACTACTCCCTTGTCTCTTCCCTGCGATGTACTCTGCCTGGACCTGGCTACTCTCTTGTTTTCTTGTTTGCTATCTGCCACAACCTCTGCCAGGACCTGACTACTCTTGTTTACTACCTGCCACAACCTCTGCCTGCCCCTGACTATTCTGTTGTCTGCTGTATGCCACAACCTCTGTCTGGACTTGACTACTCTCTTGTTTTCTTGTTTTCTACCTGCCACAACCTCTGCCTGGACCTGACTACTCTCTTGTTTGCTACCTGCCACAACCTCTGCCTGGACCTGACTACTCTCTTGTCTGTTACCAATTGTGATGATCTTTGCCTTGGACATGACTACTCTTTTGTCAGCTCTTGCAATGACCTCTGCCTTGACCTGACTACTCTCGTTTGCTACCTGCCACTCTACCTGCACCTGACTACTCTCTTGTTTGCTATCTGCCACAACTTCTGCCTGGGACCCAACTACTCTCTTGTCTGCCACCTCCTGAATAGTTTTTCGCACGGTAGCCCTTCTGTTCCAGCAACCCTTTGGTGGAGTGATCCTGACTACTTTTGTTTGCTACCTGCCATAACCTCTGCCTGGAACTGACTACTCTCTTTGTCTGCAATGTACTCTGCCTGGACCTGGCTACTCTCTTGTTTGTTTGTTTGCTACCTGCCACAACCTCTGCCTGGACCTGACTACTCTCTTGTCTGCTGTATGCCACAACCTCTGCCTGGACTTGACTACTCTCTTGTCTACTGTATGCCACAACCTCTGCCTGGACCTGGCTACTCTCTTGTCTACTGTATGCCACAACCTCTGCCTGGACCTGACTACTCTCTTGTCTACTGTATGCCACAACCTCTGCCTGGACCTGGCTACTCTCTTGTCTACTGTATGCCACAACCTCTGCCTGGACCTGACTACTCTCTTGTCTGCTGTATGCCACAACCTCTGCCTGGACCTGACTACTCTCTTGTCTACTGTATGCCACAACCTCTGCCTGGACCTGGCTACTCTCTTGTCTGCTGTATGCCACAACCTCTGCCTGGACCTGACTACTCTCTTGTCTACTGTATGCCACAACCTCTGCCTGGACCTGGCTACTCTCTTGTCTGCTGTATGCCAC
Organism: Lithobates pipiens; assembly: GCF_037356315.1. Classification (NCBI taxonomy): domain Eukaryota; kingdom Metazoa; phylum Chordata; class Amphibia; order Anura; family Ranidae; genus Lithobates; species Lithobates pipiens. Next base: position 259,324,234 of record NW_027507685.1, on the reverse strand, counting down.
AACCTCTGCCTGGACCTGACTACTCTCTTGTCTGCTGTATGCCACAACCTCTGCCTGGACCTGACTACTCTCTTGTCTACTGTATGCCACAACCTCTGCCTGGACCTGACTACTCTCTTGTCTACTGTATGCCACAACCTCTGCCTGGACCTGACTACTCTCTTGTCTGCTGTATGCCACAACCTCTGCCTGGACCTGACTACTCTCTTGTCTACTGTATGCCACAACCTCTGCCTGGACCTGACTACTCTCTTGTCTGCTGTATGCCACAACCTCTGCCTGGACCTGACTACTCTCTTGTCTACTGTATGCCACAACCTCTGCCTGGACCTGGCTACTCTCTTGTCTGCTGTATGCCACAACCTCTGCCTGGACCTGACTACTCTCTTGTCTACTGTATGCCACAACCTCTGCCTGGACCTGGCTACTCTCTTGTCTGCTGTATGCCACAACCTCTGCCTGGACCTGGCTACTCTCTTGTCTGCTGTATGCCACAACCTCTGCCTGGACCTGACTACTCTCTTGTCTACTGTATGCCACAACCTCTGCCTGGACCTGACTACTCTCTTGTCTGCTGTATGCCACAACCTCTGCCTGGACCTGACTACTCTCTTGTCTACTGTATGCCACAACCTCTGCCTGGACTTGACTACTCTCTGGGCTGTTACCACTTGTGATGACCTTTGCCTTGGACCTGACTAATGTTTTTTCAGCGCTTGCAATGACCTCTGCCTTGACCTGACTACTCTCGTTTGCTACCTGCCACTCTGCCTGGACCTGACTGTTCTCTTATCTGTTGCCAGTCATGACCTCTACCTGGACGTGACTACTTTCTTGCCTGCCACCTGTGATGACCTCTACCTGGACCTAACTACTCTTTTATCTGTTGTCTGCCATGACCTCTGCCTGCACCTGACTACTCTCTTGCCTGCCACCTGTGATGACCTCTGCCTGCACCTGACTACTCTCTTGCTTGCCACTTGCAATGATCTCTGCCTGGACCTGACTACTCTTGGTTGCTACCTGCCATAACCCCTGCCCGGAACTGACTATTGTCCTGTCTGCTGCCTGCCACAACCTCTGCCTGGGACCAACTACTCTCGTCTACTCCCTCCTGAATAGTTTTTTGCGTGGTAGCCCTTGTGTTCCAGCACCCCGTGATCCTAGGGGCCATGGCCTAATGCTCCCTTACAAAAACAAACCAGTGACCCGTAGAGTTTTGGGGCAATCCCTCCCCATTAGGAGCTCTTGCGAAGACCAACTACCACTTAGACTCTGTGTCTTGGGTGAGCACCCTCATCTACTGCCAGTGGGTACCACGACAATGAGCCGGCATGTTCTGGATGGGCATTTGGCTCTTGGGGCATAAAGGGATGATTTACATGGCCCACTGTCCTTGAAATAAGGAATGGTCCTCTAGTATTTTTTTTTTGGGGGGATATGCGATGGATTGAGACTTCTCTTGTAAGAAGACTATGCAATTCCTAATGAAGTGCTCACTGGCAGCCTTCATACACTCTCGAGCCATCGGCGTCCTAAGCCGCCATGCCAATATGGCTTTGCAAAGGCGAAGAAGCCCGACTTTCATCTGAAAGCTTTGAAGGCGCCTTCATCGCGGCCCAGAATTATTTTATTTTATTTTTTATTTTTTTGGTTAAAAATGAAAAACAACTTGAACCGCTGAGCAAAGGCATGATAAAATGCAGCAAACATTTGTGTGAAGTGCAGAAAATAGATATCATTGCTGAGAAGATAAAAGAGCTCACTCTTCCCAGCCTGCGAAGGAGCTCTAACCAGAACGGTAATTAACAGGCGCTAAAAGACTTTGCTTTTTCGGGGGAATTCACTCTTATGAGGAAATATCGGAATGCGGGATTTATATTCCGCACATGTTTATTACAGGCTCAAAATGATTTGCCTCTTAATGCACAACAACCATTAAACCAGAACTCCAATTAGGAGACGAAATTACCAGTGAAGTTCAATGATCAGGTAAAGGCGCCTTTAGTAGTTCACTACGGAGGAGCGGCGAGCCGCGTGAGCCCTCACATCGAGGGTTACCATCAACTGCTGGAGAGCCTTGGCTATTTACAATAGATAAAGAACACCTAAGTATCCGAGCTATTCTTCACGTCAAGTGCAGCATTCTCAGTCACGTGTCTGTTACCTATATTATATTCCCCCTGCTTTTCTCTACACGACAGCGCCATCTTTGTTCAGGCATCGTCCATCTACGTCCTGGACGGAGAGGCCAGCTCAGAGATGACGCAATCGTGCAAATCATTTTCATTTTTTTTTTTTTCATTTATTACAAATACTTATATAGTGCAGTCAATGGAGGCCGCACTTTACATGTTTACTGTATTATAACCACAAAAATCCCAGTGTCACCATTATGCCCCCCCCCCCAGTGCCAATATGTCCCTCTGGTGCCTCCATTATGTCCCCCCCCAGTGCCAGCATGTCAATCCAGTACCTCCATTATGACCCCAGTACTACCATATCACTCTAGTACCACCAGTATGTCCCCCCAGTGCCACCATATCACCCCAGTGCCTCCATTATGACCCCAGTACTACCATATCACTCTAGTACCACCAGTATGTCCCCCCAGTGCCACCATATCACCCCAGTGCCTCCATTATGTCCCTCCAGTGCAGCCATATCACTCCAGTGCCTCCATTATGTCCCCACAGTGCCACCATATCACCCCAGTGCCTCCACTATGTTTCCCTAGTGCCAGCATGCCAATCTAGTACCTCCATTATGTTTTCCCAGTGCCACCATGTCACTCCAGTGCCTCCATTATGTCCCTCCAGTGCCACCATTTCACCTCTGTGTCTCCATATCACCCCTATACATCCCTTTCATTTCCCCTAGTGCCACCATATCACTCCAGTGCCACCATTATGCCCCCTTCCCAGTGTAAACATGTCACTCCAGTGCCACTGTTATGCCCCTCTCCCGACAGTGCCTCCATATCACCCCAGCACCACCATTTGTCTCACCCTCCCCCCAGTGCCCCCATATCACTCCATTGCCTCCATTGTGTCCCCCCCAGTGCCACCATTATGTCCCCCCAGTGCCACCATGTCAGTCCAGTTCCTCCATTATGTCCCCTCAGTGCCTCCATTATGTCCTTCAGTGCCTCGATTATGTCCCCCAGCGCCACCATTATGTCCCCCTCAGTGCCTCCATTATGCCCCCCCAGTGTCACTATGTCACTCCAGTGCCATTATTATCCCTCCACCCAGTACCACCATTTGTCCCCTCAGTGCCACCATATCACTCCACTATCTCCATTATGTCCCCCCAGTAACATCATGTCACTCCAGTGCCACCAGTGTGCCCCCCCTCACCCAGTGTCATCATATCACTCCAGTACCTCCACTATGTCCTGTCAGTGCCGCCATTATGTTCCCCGAGTGTCACCACATCACTCCAATGCCACCATTATGTGCCCCCCCCCTCCCCCAGTGTCACCATGTTAGTCCAGTGCCTCCATTATGCCCCCCAGTGCCACCATATCACTCCAGTGCTTCCATTATGCCCCCCAGTGTCATATTACTCCAGTGCTTCCATTATGCCCCCCAGTGCCATATCACTCCAGTGCCTCCATTATGCCCCCCCAGTGCCACCATATCACTCCAGTGCTTCCATTATGCCCCCCCCCCCACCCAGTGCAATCATATCACTCCAGTGCCACCATTATGTCCCCTCCCCCAGTGCCACCATATCACTCCAGTGCCTCCATTATATCCCCGCAGTGTTACCATCATGCCCCCCCCCCCCCCCCCCCATTAAAAGTGTTTTTCTTCTTTCTCCTTCCATTTGAAAAGTGAATTAAAAAAAAAAAAAAAACTGCAGTCTGCCGAGGAACATCTACTCCTCCAGACTAACATCCACCCATCAAGGCACAACTCCTTATAAGAGCCAGCACATTGCTTGTATCATCTCATAGGGCTCTTAAGAGGAGTACTGAATCCGAGTATTGTGATGTTTTCAGGAAGCTATGCTCAACCCGTGTCAGGATCTGCCTGCACTGCATAGAGAACCACAGAGACCCAGTGATGAGATATAAGGTATGTAATGGAAACAGAAACATTATATTAAAAAAAAGTCATAATCATGTTGATTAAATTGGAAATGAAGCAAACTAAAAACAGATTAAGCTTTAGTGTTCATATACTAAATATTGTAGTGGCCCCCATCTGATCAGAATATACAACGTCTAATCACTATGGTGGTCCTTTAAGATTCTGATCCTGAGAGAAAATTGTATCGAAAAGGAAAAAAAAAAGGATTTTCAGAATGTTTAACTTCAAAAACAGCTTTGAAGGTCGCGTCCGTGTGTCTACCGCGCGGCACTGTGGGAAGCGGGAGCTGGAAATTGTCTCGGCAGACGGAGTGACACTCGCCAGAGACCCAAACTGTTTTCTTGTGTCTGTTCCCCCCGGAGGAAACGGCTTCACTCCTAACTGTCAGCGCGTCTCCTTCAAGACTTCCACCCGGAGACCTAATTCCCCGCACACCGTACAAACAACACCATGAGAACAATATTCAGGAAAAATAACACTGCATCTTCCTTCTCCACAACCCACGTCTTCCTTCTCCACAACCCCGTCTTCCTTCTCCACCACCGTGTCTTCCTTCTCCACCACCGCATCTTCCTTCTCCACCACGCGTCTTCCTTCTCCACAACCCCTGTCTTCCTTCTCCACCACCGTGTCTTCCTTCTCCACTGCGTCTTCCTTCTCCACCACCGTGTCTTCCTTCTCCACTGTGTCTTCCTTCTCCACAACCCCCGTCTTCCTTCTCCACCACTGTGTCTTCCTTCTCCACCACTGTGTCTTCCTTCTCCACTACTCACATCTTCCTTCTCCACTGTGTCTTCCCCGTCTTCCTTCTCCACCACTGTGTCTTCCTTCTCCACTGCGTCTTCCTTCTCCACCACTGTGTCTTCCTTCTCCACTGCGTTTTCCTTCTCCACTGCGTCTTCCTTCTCCACAACCCACGTCTTCCTTCTCCACTGCAACTTCCTTCTCCACAACCCCCGTCTTCTTTCTCCATAACCCCCATCTTCCTTCTCCACTGCATCTTCCTTCTCCACAACCCCCGTCTTCCTTCTCCATAACCCCCATCTTCCTTCTCCACTGCATCTTCCTTCTCCACAACCCACATCTTCCTTCTCCATAACCCCGTCTTCCTTCTCCACTGCGTCTTCCTTCTCCACAACCCACGTCTTTCCTCTCCACCACCGTGTCTTCCTTCTCCACCACTCCGTGTTCCTTCTCCACAACCACGTCTTCCTTCTCCACCATCTATGTCTTCCTTCTCCACCATCATGTCTTCCTTCTCCACTACCGCGTGTTCCTTCTCCACTGCGTCCTCCTTCTCCACCACCCGCATCTTCCTTCTCCACCACCGCATCTTCGTTCTCCACCACCACTTCTTCCCTCTCCACCAACCGTGTCTTCCTTCTCCACCACCCGCGTCTTCCTTCTCCAAAACCTGTGTCTTCCTTCTCCACCACTGCATCTTCCTTCTCCACCACTGTGTCTTCCTTCTCCACTGCGTTTTTCTTCTCCACTGCGTCTTCCTTCTCCACAACCCACGTCTTCCTTCTCCACTGCAACTTCCTTCTCCACAACCCCCGTCTTCCTTCTCCATAACCCCCATCTTCCTTCTCCACTGCATCTTCCTTCTCCACAACCCCCGTCTTCCTTCTCCATAACCCCCATCTTCCTTCTCCACTGCGTCTTCCTTCTCCACAACCCACGTCTTCCTTCTCCATAACCCCCGTCTTCCTTCTCCACTGCGTCTTCCTTCTCCACAACCCACGTCTTTCCTCTCCACCACCGTGTCTTCCTTCTCCACTACTCCGTGTTCCTTCTCCACAACCACGTCTTCCTTCTCCACCATCTATGTCTTCCTTCTCCACCATCATGTCTTCCTTCTCCACTACCGCGTGTTCCTTCTCCACTGCGTCCTCCTTCTCCACCACCCGCATCTTCCTTCTCCACCACCGCATCTTCGTTCTCCACCACCACTTCTTCCCTCTCCACCAACCATGTCTTCCTTCTCCACCACCCGCGTCTTCCTTCTCCAAAACCTGTGTCTTCCTTCTCCACCACTGCATCTTCCTTCTCCACCACTGTGTCTTCCTTCTCCACTGTGCCTTCCTTCTCCACCACCGCGTCTTCTTCTCCACCACTGCGTCTTCCTTCTCTACCATTGCATCTTCCATCTCCACCACCCGCATGCTCCTTCTCCACCACCACGTCTTCCTTCTCCACAACCAGTGTCTTCCTTCTCCACCACCACGTCTTCCTTCTCCACAACGGTGTCTTCCTTCTCCACCACCGCATCTTCCTTCTCCATCAACCATGTCTTCCTTCTCCACCATCGTGTCTTCCTTTTCCACCACCGCGTGTTCCTTCTCCACTGCGTCCTCCTTCTCCACCACCACGTCTTCCTTCTCCACCACCGCATCTTCCTTCTCCACAACCCACGTCTTCCTTCTCCACCACCGCATCTTCCTTCTCCACAACCCACGTCTTTCTTCTCCACCACTGCATCTTCCTTCTCCACAACCCGTGTTTTCCTTCTCCACCACCGCGTCTCCCTTCTCCACAACCCGTGTTTTCCTTCTCCACCACCGCGTCTCCCTTCTCCACAACCCGTGTTTTCCTTCTCCACAACCGCGTCTCCCTTCTCCACAGCCTACATCTTCCTTCTTCACAACCCGCATCTTTCTTCTCCACCACCATGTCTTCCTTCCCCACCACCATGTTTTCCTTCTCCACAACCACATCTTCCTTCTCCACAACCCACATCTTCTTTCTCCACCACCGTGTGTTCCTTCTCCACCACTGTGTCTTCCTTCTCCACCACCGTGTCTTCCTTCTCCACCCCCATGTCTTCCTTCTCCACCACCGTGTCTTCCTTCTCCACAACCCGCATCCTCCCTCACAACCGAGTGTTCCTTCTCCACAACCGAGTGTTCGGATGTATTTTCGTTATTCGGAAATTCGGATGTATCCGCTTTTGTGAATTAGAATAGTACTGAATTTAAATGAATCCGAAATAACGCAAAAAAGTTTTCGAATACTTTTCGAATTAGAATCATTTTCAAATTCGAAAAATTGGAATAGTTTTTTTTTTCCTATTTTAATAATAAGTTAATTAATTTAATAATTTTTTTTTCTATTCTATTTTATTCTTTTTGGAAATTGGAAAGTTATTCAAATTATTCAAATCTAAAAACTATTCGAATTCGAAAACTTTTTGAATTGGAATAGTTTTCAAATTTCCAAAGAGAATAAAATAGAATAGAAAATAAAGGAATAGAAAAAAAAAAAAAATATATATATATATATATATATATATATATATATATATATATATATATATATATATATATATATATATATATATATATATATATATATATATAGTTTCCAAATTCGGATTCAAAAACTTTTCGAAATGGAACCATTTGAAAAATTCGAAAACTTTTCGAGAATTGGAATAGTTTTCCAATTTCCAAAGAGAATAAAATATAAAATAAAGGAATAGAAGAAAAAAATAGAGAAAAATGTGTATGTATGTATATATATATATAAATATATGTGTATATGTATATATATATATATATATATATATATATGTATATATGTATATGTGTATATATGTATATATGTATATATGTATATGTATATATATATATATATATATATATATATATATATATATATGTATATGTATATGTGTATATATATATATATATATATATATATATATATATATATATATATATATATGTATATATATATATATATATATATATATATATATGTATATATATATATATATATATATATATATATATATATATATATATATATACGGTATATATATATGTATATGTATATATATATATATATATATATATATATATATATATATATATATATATATATATAAATATATATATATCATTTATATTATATTCCTTTCTATTCTATTCTTTTTGGAAATTGGAAAATCATTCAAATCTGATAACCTTTCGAATTTGAAAACTTTTTAAATTCAAAAACTATTCGAAAATCAATTCAAAAACCTTTCAAATTGATTTGAAAGTCAATAAACGAAACAAATTCTGAAACATATGAAACAAATGTAAATAAAAAATGTATGTAAATAACTAATCGAAATGAAACAAAACAAAGTTTTTTGTTCTGCACATGTCTAGTCCCTGACTCTTGGTGCTGCGGCACTATGCAGTTCGGCACTCAGAAAAATGCGCTTGTTAGCCGATGTGTGGAGCCAGGAGAATGCAAAAAATGTGATGATACTGGATTCACCCGCAGGGAGGTGTGATTTGCAGAGAATTGTGGCGCCACGTCGTGCGTAAGTTACGGCACTTCACACACAGAGAGCCACCCAACTGTGGTGCCAGGATGTGTGTGTGTTATGGCGCTTCATTGGCAGGGCAGCCTACTCCTTTCAACGCTCCATGTGTAGGGAAAGCCCTTTATTTCAATGGGCTGTCCTTTGTGTAAGAAATGCGGAAAAAAATAAGTCCCTGACCCCTTTTCCAGAATAGTGCTGCACCTTACCACGTGGTGCTGCGGCACCACGAAGTTTGGCACTCAGAAAAATGCGCTTGTTAGTAGATGTGTGGGGTCAGGAGAATGCAAATCAGAAGAATGCACAAGGACCTACCCAGAGATATCGGAATATCTACAGGGAGGTCTGATTTGCAGAGAATCGCCCAACTGTGGCGCGATGGCGCGATGGCGTGCTCACGTCGCTGCGCGTAGTGCAGCCTGTTTATTTAAATGGGTTGCCCTATATGTAAGAAAACATGGAAAATAAGTCCCTGGCCCTTTTCCAAAACCATGCAGCACCAAATCACTTTCGGTGGTTTCAGCGCGCCCAAAAATGCACCCTGTGTATGTGTGTGTGTGTGTGTGTGTGTGTGTGTGGGGGGGGGGGTGACATTAACAATTAATGGCACCGCCATGCATCTGCTAAAGGGCAACGCGTTTCTGTGCACGTCAGGAAATGATTTCACTGCACACTGTAAGCTTATCAGAGTGTGCATTAGAAGCTGCAGTAAAATGGTGAGAGCTTGTAGACCTTTGTTTCCTGGCTGAAGGATGTCCAGCATCATCTAGCCCTTCCATCCTCAGCCTGACTGCCCATGCACCACCCCTCCCCCCCTTCGTTCTTTGGATTTTTTGCCTCATCCATATCTGAAAAAGGACCATCATGAAGATTTATATGCTGCATACCATTCCTGGAAAATGAGAAACCCTTTTTTTTTTTTATTCAAATGTGAAACCCAAGGAGATGCCTTGGAGGAGAATATATAGATTACAAAGTATCTGATCTGTTTTTATCCGAAGGTTCTGATTGGATGAGGAAACCCGCCTTGGGACCTCCACTTTAGTTTATAATTAACAGTCTGCTTCCTTTTTAATTACACTAATTTTGGCCACAGGCTAAACATATTATAATTATCATATCACTGGCTCTGAATTAGGAGCTTGCAGAAACCAGAAAAAAAAAAAAGCGACTAATTACGTTCCTTGATGACAGCAAATCTTTTTTCGTGAAGGAAAAGGAAGTTCCAGCTAATGGTTCACCCATGACTGACGTATCGCCGAGGCTCGGCAACGCCATCGTATCCCGGCCAGGTTACCGAACTTCAGTGAAATGAAAGGAAGAACTGGAATGCCGATGCAGCCTATTACAAAAGCGAATGAATGACAGGTGCCCTTTGTATAATAATTCACCAATCAGCCATAACATTATGGCTGCCCACCGTAACCCATGGTGGCATGGACTCCACTAAATCTCTAAAAAGGTAGCACATCCTTTAGATCCTCAAAATTGTGAGGTGAGGCCTCCATGAATCAGACTTTTTATTTTTCCAGCACATTCCATTGGATGGAGATATGGAGAATTTGGAGGCCAAGTCAACACCTTATATGTTCCTCAAACCATTCTTGAATGCATCATACCAAGCCAGCTTTCCTTCCCCTCCTCCATCAATGAACCTTCACTCCCCACCTCCATCAACGATCCTTCCCTCCCCACCTTCATCAATGAGCTTTCCTTCCTCACCTCCATCAATGAACCTTCACTCCCCACCTCCATCAATGAGCCTTCCTTACCCACCTCCATCAAGGAGCCTTACCTCCCCACCCCCATTAATGAGACTTCCCTCCCCACCTCCATCAATGAGCCTTCCCTCCCCACCTCCATCAATGAGCCCCACTCACCTCTATCAATGATCCTCCCCACCTCCATCGATAAGCCCTCCCTTCCCACCTCCATCAATGAGCCTTCCTTCCCCACCTCCATCAATGAGCCTCCCCTCCCCACCTCCATCAATGAGCCTCCCCACCTCTATCAATGAGCCTCCCCACCTCTATCAATGAGCCTTCCCTCCCCACCTTCATCAATGAGCCTTCCCTCCCCACCTTCATCAATGAGCCTTCCCTCCCCACCCCCATCAATGAGCCTTCCCTCCCCACCTCCATCAATGAGCCTTCCCTCCCCACCCCCATCAATGAGCCTTCCCTCCTCACCTCCATCAATTAACCTTCTCTCCCCACCTCCATCAATGAGCCTTCTCTCCCCACCTCCATCAATGAGCCTTCCCTCCTCACCTCCATCAATGAGCCCCACTCACCACTATCAATGATCCTCCCCACCTCCATCGATAAGCCCTCCCTCCCCACCTCCATTAAGGAGCCTTCCCTCCCCACCTCCATCAATGAGCCTTCCCTCCCCACCTCCATCAATGAGCCTCCCCACCTCTATCATTGAGCCTCCCCACCTCCATCAATGTGCCTTCCCTCCCCACCTCCATCAGTGAGCCTTCCCTACCCACCTTCATCAATGAGCCTTCCCTCCCAACCTCCATCAATTAGCCTTCCCTCCCCGCCCCCATCAATGAGCCTTCCCTCCCCACCTCCGTCAATGAGCCTTCCCTCCCCACCTCCATCAATGAGTGTCCCCTCCCCACCACTATCAATGAGCTTTCCCTCCCCACCCCCATCAATGAGCCTTCCCTCCTCACCTCCATCAATTAACCTTCTCTCCCCACCTCCATCAATGAGCCTTCTCTCCCCACCTCCATCAATGAGCCTTCCCTCCTCACCTCCATCAATGAGCCCCACTCACCACTATCAATGATCCTCCCCACCTCCATCGATAAGCCCTCCCTCCCCACCTCCATTAAGGAGCCTTCCCTCCCCACCTCCATCAATGAGCCTTCCCTCCCCACCTCCATCAATGAGCCTCCCCACCTCTATCATTGAGCCTCCCCACCTCCATCAATGTGCCTTCCCTCCCCACCTCCATCAGTGAGCCTTCCCTACCCACCTTCATCAATGAGCCTTCCCTCCCCACCTCCATCAATGAGCCTTCCCTCCCCGCCCCCATCAATGAGCCTTCCCTCCCCACCTCCGTCAATGAGCCTTCCCTCCCCACCTCCATCAATGAGTGTCCCCTCCCCACCACTATCAATGAGCTTTCCCTCCCCTTCTCCATCAATGAGCCTTCCTTCCTCACCTCCATCAATGAGCCTTTCTATACTCACCTACAACAATGAGCACCTCTATCAATTAACCCCCCCCCCCCTCGCAACATCCATCAATGAGCCTTCCCTCCCCACCTCCATCAATGAGTCTCCCCACCTCCATCAATGAGCCTTCTCTCCCCTCCTCCATCAATGAGCCTCCCCACCTCCACCAATGAGCCTTCCCTTCCCACCTCCATCAAGGAACCTCCCCACCTCCATCAATGAGCCTTCCCTCCCCACCTCCACCAATGAGCCTTCCCTTCCCACCTCCATCAAGGAACCTCCCCACCTCCATCAATGAGCCTTCCCTCCCCACCTCCATCAATGAGCCTTCCCTCCCCACCTCCACCAATGAGCCTTCCCTTCCCACCTCCATCAAGGAACCTCCCCACCTCCATCAATGAGCCTTCCCTCCCCACCTCCACCAATGAGCCTTCCCTTCCCTTCCCACCTCCATCAACGAGCCTTCACTCCCACCTCCATCAACGAGCCTTCACTCCCCACCTCCATCAAGGAGCCTTTCCTCCCCCACCTCTATCAATGAGCCCCCCCTTGCAACCTCCATCAATGAGCCTTCCTTCACCACCTCCATCAATGAGCCTTCCTTCCCCACCTCCATCAATGAGCCTTCCTTCTCCACCCTTATCAATAAACGTTGGCCGCCCATGACCCTGTCATCGGTTGGCCGTTTTTCCTTTCTTCTATGACTTTTGGTCAGTCCTGACCATAGCAGACCAGTTGTCACGATGTGGCCCTTGTCAAAAGACACTTAAATCCTTACACTTACCCACTTTCTCTGCTTTCAACACTGCAACTTCAGGGACAACTTGTTCACATAGTGCTTAATATATCCCACCCACTTTCAGATGCCATTGTAACAAAATAATCAATGGTATTCACTTCACCTGTCAGTGATCACAATGTTATGGTTGATCAGTGTACAGTTTATTTTCATTGCTATGCACTATGTAGGAAGGCCTGCTACTCCACGCTGACATGCAGCCATCTAGACATTATTTGCACAACTCCTCCCTAGAGCTACCAGCCCACTGCTTGCATCAGGGCTGAGGCCTCTTGATAGGAGTACTGAAATAGGGTGATGGGATATTTTTAGGAAGCTATATACAGCACCCTGCCAAGATCTGCCCCCACTGCATAGAGAACCACAGAGACCAAGAACTATGTGGTTCAGTGGGACAAAATTTGGGAAAAGGGGTCAGGGTCTTCTTTTCCGCTTTTCCGCTTTTCCACGTGCATTGCAGTGCAGAGCCCCAGTGATGACATCACTGAGTCAAAAGATATGTAATGTTTGTGATGGAGTGGGATAGTGTGGGATAGCGTAGGGTGTGATGGGGTGGGATGGAAAGGGATGGGGCATTATGGAGTGGGATATGGTGGCATATGCTAGGGTGGGATGAGGCATGATGGAGTAGAATAGGATGGGAAGGGGTCAAATAGGATGAAATGGCGTGTGATTGAGTGGGTTGAAATGGGATGGAGTGGGTTGAGGTGTGATGGGGTGGGGTAGGGTGTGATTGGGTGTGATGGAGTGGGTTAAGGTGTGATGGGGTGGGGTAGGGTGGGATTGGGTGTGATGGAGTGGGTTAAGGTGTGATGGGGTGGGGTAGGGTGGGATTGGGTGTGATGGAGCGGGATCGGGCATCATGGGGTGGGACATTGTGGGATTGGGCAGGGTGGGATGAGGCGTGGTGGGATAGGATGAGGTGGAAAGGGGTGTAATAGGTTGGGATGGGGTGGGATAGAATGGTATAGAGTGGGGTGTGATGAGGTGAGAGGAGTGGGATGGGATAAGATGGAGTGGAATAGAATATGGTGGATGTGATGGGGTATGATGGGATGGCTGGGATGGGACAAGATAGGATATGGTTGGATAGGGTGGGATGAGGTGATGAGGTTGGATGGGATGGGGTAAGGGCTGATAAGTTGGGAGGGGTGGGATGGAATTATATAGAGTGGTGTGGGGATGGAGTTGGATGAAGTGAGATTGGGTGGGATGGGGTGGGATAGGATAGGGTGGGGGGAGGTGTGATGGGGTAGGTTGCAATGGGATGGAGTGTGATAGGTTGGGATGGAATGAGATGGAATAGGATAGAGTGGGTTGGGATGGGGTGGAGTGGAATGAGGTGTGATGTGGTAAGTTGGGATGGGATGGGGTGTGATAGGTTGGGATGGGGTGAGATGGAATAGGATAGAGTGATAGGTTGGGATGGGGTGGGTGGAATGGAATTGGATAGAGTGGTGTGTAGTGGGATGGGGTGAGATGGAATAAGATAGAGTGGGTTGGGATGGGGTGAGGTGGAATGAGGTTTGATGTGGTAGGTTGCAGTGGAATGGGGTGTGATAGGTTGGGATGAGGTGATATGGAATAGGATAGAGTGGGGTGGAATGATGTGTGATGTGGTAGGTTGTGGTGGGATGGGGTGTGATAGGTTGGGATTGGGTGGGTGGAATGGAATTGGATAGAGTGGGGTGGGGTGGGGTGGAGTGGGATGGGGTAGAATATGTTGAGATAGGGTAAGCTGGGATGAGATGTGATGGGGTAGGTTGCTGTGGTATGGAGTGTGATAGGTTGGGATGGGTTGGGGTGTAATAAGATAGAGTGGGTGGGATGGGGTTGAATGAAGTGGGATGGGGTATGATGGAGTGGGATAGAGTAGGGTGGGATAAAGTGGGATGGAGTTGGATAGAGTAGGGTGAGATAAAGTGGGGTGGGATGGGATAGGATATGGTGGGAATGGGTAGGGTTAAATGAGGTGTGATGTGGTAGGTTGCAGTGGGATGGGGTGTGATAGGTTGGGATGGGGTGGGATGGAATAGAATAGATGGAGTGGGATAGAGTAGGGTGGGATAAAGTGGGATGGGATAGGATATGGTGGGATAGGGCAGAGTGGGATGAGATGCGATGAGGTAGGCTGTGGTGGGATGGGGTGGGGTGGGATGGGATGGGATGGGATGGAATGGGATAGAGTGGGTAGGATGGGGTTAAATGAAGTAGGATGGGGTATGATGGAGTGGGATAAAGTGGGATGTAATGGGATGTGGTATGATGGGACAAGATAGGATATGGTTAGATGGGGTTTGATAGGTTGTGATGGGGTGGGGTGGAAAGGGATACAGTGGGGTGGGATGGGATGGGACATGGTGGGATAGGATAGGGTAGGATGAGGTGTTATGGGGTAGGTTGCAGTGGGATGGGGTGTGATAGGTTGTAATGGGATAGAATTGGTGAGATAGGTAGGGTGGGATGAGGTGTTATAGGTTGTGATGGGGTGGGATGGAATGGGAAAGAGTGGGGTGGGATGGGGTTGAATTAAGTGAAATGGGATAGAGTGGGGTGGGATGGGATGGGGTAGGTTGTGGTGGGATAGGGTGTAATAGGTTGTGATGGGGTGGGATGGAATGGGATAGAATGGGTGAGATGGGGTTGAATGAAGTGGGATGGGGTGAAATGGGATGGGATGAAGTGAGATGGGGTGGGAGAAAGTGGGGTGTGATGGAATAGGGTATGATGGGACAAGATGGAATATGGTTGGATAGGGTGGGATGAGGTGTGATGGGGGAGGATGCGGTGGGATGGGGTGTGATAGGTTCTGGTGGGGTGGTATGGAATGGCATAGAATGGGTGAGATGAGGTGGGATGGAGTGGGATGGGGTGGGATGAAGTGAGATGGAGTGGGATAAAGTGGTGTGTGATGGGAAGGGCAATGATGGGACAAGATGGGATATGGTTGGATAGGGTGGGATGAGGCGTGATGGGGGAGGTTGTGGTGGGATGAGGTGTGATAGGTTGTGATGGGGTGGGATGGAATGGCATAGAATGGGTGAGATGAGGTGGGATGGAGTGGGATGGGGTGGGATAAAGTGGGGTGGGATGGGAAGGGGTATGATGGGACAAGATGGGATATGGTTGGATAGGGTGGGATGAGGCGTGATGGGGTAGGTTACGGTGGGATGGGGTGTAATAGGTTGTGATGGGGTGGGATGGAATGGGATAGAATGGGTGAGATGAGGTGGGAAGGAGTGGGAAGGAGTGGGATGGAGTGGGATAAAGTGGGGTGCAATGGGAAGGGGTATGATGGGACAAGATGGGATATGGTTGGATAGGGTGGGATGAGGCGTGATGGGGTAGGTTACGGTGGGATGGGGTGTAATAGGTTGTGATGGGGTGGGATGGAATGGGATAGAATGGGTGAGATGAGGTGGGAAGGAGTGGGAAGGAGGGGGATGGAGTGGGATAAAGTGGGGTGCAATGGGAAGGGGTATGATGGGACAAGATGGGATATGGATGGATAGGGTGGGATGAGGCGTGATGAGGAAGGATGGGGTGAGATGTGTGTGTGTGTGTGGGGGGGATAAGGAAAAGCATAAAATAAGCAGATTGAAGCTCATTTTAGTAAACTTTACAATAATTATGAAATTCTGTAATTCCGAGGCAAAGATTGGAAGGATGGGCGGCCAATCACGAGGGTTCAGATGGGGCCGCCACGCACGCCTGCAAAGTCAGATGTTAGCGAAGATTATAAATAAAAATATGACTAATTACAGTGATTAATCACTCCTCCTAATTGCCGCGTTGTATCGCATGTTTCCAGTGCGATGCTGCGATCTGCGTTGTGTGTTTTTTCGCTGTATACTAATGGCAGTGGGCGTGCCTGCTGTCCGCAGCTGAAAAGGGAATTCCCCGAAGCCGCGTCATTGTGTTATTACAGGCCAGACTGGCACAGCACCAGGATGGAGAGGCCAGCCAGCACGCTGCCCGTCATTCAGGAGAATTACCAGCCGCCACGGCCTCTTTACAGCTCCAGCTGATCAACTTACAGCAAAACTCCAAGCAGATATAAAAGACGCTAATTAATGCAACTCTGTAATCATTAATACATCATTAAATTAAATGTATTTTATTAATTACAAGCAGCGTAAGTGCCTCAATGTGACCTGATATAAGCTGATTGTAGTCCCTGTACAGCAGGGCTGGAGTGCGGGAGGAAGAATCAGCACAATGAGCCATTCAGTTATGGTGCTGTCATGCAGCATGCTGATAGAAGGAGACAGCAGAGTGACAGAGAAATGAGTTGATCACTGGGCTGCTTCTCCTTTCGCTGTTCAGTCACAGACTGGGGGCAGGTTCTGGATGTCCTGGGCTCAGAGAAAGCTGGTTGAATGATGATGGGCATCAGACTGAGGAGATCTAGTGGATGAAAAAAAAAATGCTTCTTTTATTACTGTCCAGTAACAGTCTGGGGGTGGGTTCAGGAAGACCTGGGCTCAGAGGAAGTGGATTGAATGGCGTTGGACATCAGACTGAGGACATCTAGTGGTTGAAATAAAGACATGCTTCTCCTATCACGGTTCAGTAACTAGCTGGTGGCGAGTTCAGGACCACCTAGGTTTGGAGGAAGTGAGTTGAATGATGCTAGCCATCTGAATGAGGACATCTAGTGGCTCAAAAGAGACCTGCTTCTTCTATCACTGTCCATTATTTGGCTGGGGGGCAAGTCCTAGATCACCTGGGTTTAGACTTAGAGGAAGTGAGTTGAATGATGATGGCCATCAGACTGAGGACATCTAGTGGCTGAACAGAAGACATACTTTCCCTATCACTGTTCTGTAACAAATTAGAGGCAGGTTGAGGAAGACCTGGGCTCTGAGGAAGCCAATTGAATACTGCTATCCATCAGACTGAGGGCATCTAGTGGCTGAAAAGAAGACCTGCTTCTCCAATCACTGTCCAGTAACAGGCTGGAGGTAGGTTCAGGAAGACCTGGGCTCTGGGGAAGACAATTGAATGATGCTGGCCATCAGACGGAGGACATCGAGTGGCTGAAAAGAAGACATGCTTCTCCTATCACGGCTCAATAACTAGCTAGGGGTGTTGTCCAGGACCACCTAGGTTTAGAGGAAGTGCGTTGTATGATGCTAGCCATTAGACTGAGGACATCCAGTGACTGAAAGAAGACATGCTTCTCTTATCAGAAATAGATTGGAGGCCGGTTCAGGAAGACCTGGGCTCTGGGGAAGCCAATTGACTGATGCTGGCCATCAGACTGAGGACATCTAGTGGCTGAAAAGAAGACATGCTTCTCCTATCACTGTCCAGTAACTATCTGGGGGCGAGTCTAGGACCACTTAGGTTTAGAGGAAGTGAGTTGAAGGATGCTGGCTGTCAGACTGAGGACATCTAGTGGCTCAAAAGAGACCTGCTTCTTCTATCACTGTCCATTATGTGGCTGGGGGGCAAGCCCTGGACCACCTCCTGTTTAGAGGAATTGAGTTGAATGATGATGGCCATCAGACTGAGGACATCTAGTGACTGAACAGAAGACATACTTTGCCTATCACTGTCCAGTAACAAATTAGAGGCAGGTTGAGGAAGACCTGGGCTCTGAGGAAGCCAATTGAATACTGCTATCCATCAGACAGAGGACATCTAGTGGCTGAAAAGAAGACCTGCTTCTCCAATCACTGTCCAGTGACAGGCTGGAGGTGGGTTCAGGAAGACCTGGGCTCTGAGGAAGCCAATTGAATACTGCTATCCATCAGACTGAGGACATCTAGTGGCTGAAAAGAAGACCTGCTTCTCCAAGCACTGTCCAGTGACAGGCTGGAGGTGGGTTCAGGAAGACCTGGGCTCTGAGGAAGGCAAATGAATACTGCTAGCCATCAGACTGAGGACATCTAGTGGTTGAAAAGAAGACCTGCTTCTCCTGATTTTTTTTCTCTTACATCAGTAGAGGAATGAATGGCGCGCTTTGCACCGGCCTCCGCGCCATGTGGGGCGATGATACTTTATACATCAAGATAGAAAAGTTGCGTCCTCATCATCATTCCATACAGCCGATATGGCCTACAGCGCTCATATTCAGTACTGTATATATTTACTTTTCTTTATTCATAAACGATAACGTTTGGCATGCCGTGCCAACCCTCCTCTTTTTTATCGGTTCTCCCGCGGTGAGCGCCATTCCTGCCTGATCTCCGGGGGGGAGCCAGCCTGCGCACGCCATATGTTCATTATACCAATCCCATCCCCGAGGTCACATCGCAACCTCACATCTCCATGACTGAGGAGCTCACTCCACCACGCGAGGAGGAGCAGGTTTTCCGGAACACCGCTGGGCACCTGAATTCCAGAAGAGTTCCATCATACCAACGGGGGGGGAGAGCAAGGCCAACTCTGAACAAAAACATCCCTCAAAGTGGTTGCAATTATTTTTATTTTTTAAATAATTTTGTAATAATTCTATATATATATATATAATATATATATTTTATAACAATTATAATAATTGTGAACAATATAATATGCCGCGCTGTGTGGCTAGTTACCTCAATAACTAATAAATAATATGTATTGATCCGTTTTGTAAATCTAAATATTCCTTAACATAAAGAGCTCTTGTGCCAAATATATGTATATTGATTAATATTAATTAATCGGCGCTAATCATAAATAAATAAAGTGGCAGTAACCATATATTGTAAAATGTCAAATATAAAGTTGTTTTATATAGCATAGAAGTATAAAAGCATAAAAAACAAAAACATAATTCATCAAAAAGTCTTCTGTAAAAAAAAAAAAAATTACGCTTTGTGGTGCTGCTGCAAAACAATTCACAGCGGCTTCACACTCATGCCCCGCCCCCGTTTGATTGTGCTGACCTCCGGGCGTATGACCGCACAACTAAGTTTGGTCAAATATGCAGTTGAAGCACCTCTGGACCGCGTACGCACGATCGGACTTTCCGGCAGACTTGGTCCGGCGCACCGGGAATCCGTCGGACAATTCGATCGTGTGTGGGGGCTCCAGCGGACCTTTTTTTCCCCCCCAAAAGTCAGACGGACCTGTAAATAAAACATGTTTCAAATCTATCCGCCGGACTCAAGTCCGACGGACTAAAAATTGGGAAAACCGTTCGTCTCTGTGTGCTGGTCCGACGGACCAAATACGACGCAAGGGCAGCTATTGGCTACTGGCTATTGAACTTCCTTGTTTAGTCCCGTCTTTTACGTCATCACGTTCAAAACTAACGCACTTTCGAACGGACTTAGTCCGGTCGTGTGGGGGCCAAGTCTGTTTCGTTCAGAAAGTCCGTCGGAACTCCGCCGAAAGTCAGTCGGGAAGACCGTCGGACCTAGTCCGTGGAAAAGTCCGGTCGCGTGTACGCGGCATTAGTTATATGGACTCTGCGGGTTCCCAGGTGTTCCAATGTTGTTATCCTCGAATCATATATAAAGAAAGGCTGGATAGTGTAATACAGTTTGAACCCCCGATTTTATAAAAAAAAACTAAATATTCAGGGTACTCACACGTTTAAGGTGCTTCCGGCGCACCACTTTACAGCAAACATTGAGTAAATCCCAATCCAATAGGCAGCAAAATCCTTGTTTACAGCAGCAGCTACTCAGAAATCATATAAGCTACCTCCTCCACCGTCCTGTCCCCTACCCAATGTGTGTCGACACATGGATATGATGTGTCTTCCTCAGGGGGATCCTCCCCAACGCGTGTTGATACAGGGATATGACATGTCTTCCTCAGGGGAATTCCCTCCAACTCCAAAACCATACTAGACCATATGTCTTCAATGTGGGGGTACTCTCCTGGCAAACCACAGTGTCCCCATGTTGATGAAGGCAAGGGCCTCTTCCCTACAACCCAGGCTCGGTGGTTCTTTTTTTCATAAGGGGAATGAGCAGGGAGGGGGCTACTCCTTCAAAAGAAAAAAAAAGTAGCCTATAAATATACAGTCTTAAAATGATTGTAAAGTATTTTTTTTTTTTTTAAATAACAAACATGTTATACTTTCCTCCACTGTGCAGCTAGTTTTGCACAGAGTGGCCCCGAACCTGCTCTTCTGGGGTCCCTCGGCGGCTGTCTATGCAAGTCTTGCAAGTACTTCTCACGTTCATGCGAGCTCCCTCGCATTGGTGAGAAGCACCTGCAGGCGCGCTCCTGTGATACTGCCGGCGGCTATAGCCGCTCGCTGTATCACATGGCCCCTCCCCCCCCGGCGCACCACGTCATTGGATGTGATTGACAGCAGCGCGAGCCAATGGCTGCACTGCCTTCAATCCATCCACTCCAGCCAATAAGCGGCTTAAAAGTGGAAGCTCAGGTTATCTGCTTTCTTGCCCCCTCCGGTGCCACATTTTGCACCTTTCGAGCGGGAAGGGGGAACGGGTACCCGTCCTCAATTTTGGGAGACCTGGCTGCCACATGATGCGGCGAGGTCCCGCGGAAGTTTGACCCCCTCTTTCTTCCCCGCTGCCATGCCATTCACAAAGCGCAGCGTGCTTCGTGCATGCGGAGTAGGGAACTGGATGTGAAGCCGTAAGGCTTCACCGCCGGTTTCCCTTACAGGCAATGACGGCGGCAGCACCAGTGAGCTGATGGTAACATCGGCCAGGGTGCCAACATTGCTGGATTCCAGGACAGGTAAGTACCCTAATATTAAGTATTTGTAGCTTTTGACTTTACCTTTTTTTTGGTGGGGGGGGGGGGGGGTTGGACCTCCTCTTTAAATTAATACTAAAACCAGTAATAATGAAATGAAGAGGGAATTATTTGATATGATAAAGAGTAGATACATTTATATAGTTTTACAGATACAAGCCTTTGAGGGCAACCAAAATGCTTATGTGGCCTGCGCATAAATTGAGCTTGACACCCATGCTTTAGAGTGGCCCTAACAAAAGGCTAAACAAAATCTCTGCCTGTTTACCTTGTGTTCCAACCTTCTTCTGATTTTACCAAAACTTGGCCAAAACTAGGCCTTCACTGCCATCACGCTATCCAATAATTGCCTCTTTGTTGGCCACAAAGCCCCCTTTATTAGGCAGAGGAGAGGTAGAGCACATGACAAAGCTTGGAGCACAGTCAAGGCCCATTCAATCTTTCTTCTATGCCAGGGGCCCTCAAAAATCTGAAACGGGAGGCCAGTTCACTGTCCCTCATACTGTTGGGGCGGCGGACTATAAAACGCATTCCTTTACACACTGTGCATGTTCAGGAGTGCGTTACAGGGTTCAGCAGTGGGTTATGCTCAGAATGCAGGGATCAGGAGTGCATTAGCCTAAGAATGCAGGGATCAGGAGTGTGTTAGGCTCAGAATGCAGGGATCGGGTGTGCGTTAGGCTCAGAATGCAGGGATCAGGAGTGCGTTAGGCTCAGAATGCAGGGATCAGGAGTGCGTTAGGCTCAGAATGCAGGGTTCAGGAGTGTGTTAGGCTCAGAATGCAGGGATCAGGAGTGCGTTAGGCTCAGAATGCAGGGTTCAGGAGTGGGTTATGCTCATAATGCAGGGATCAGGAGTGGGTTAGGCTCAGAACGCAGGGATAAGGAGGGCATTAGCCTAAGAATGCAGGAATCAGGAGTGTGTTAGGCTCAGAATGCAGGGATCGGATGTGCGTTAGGCTCAGAATGCAGGGTTCAGGAGTTGGTTACGCTCAGAATGCAGGGATCAGGAGTGCATTAGCCTAAGCTCCTGTATACACGGTCGGAGATTTACACAACCAAATCCGTCGGATTTTGTCCGTCAGATTTAGTCTGACGGATTTTGTCCGAAACTGTTGCATACACACGGTCGGACTAAGTTGTCGAAAAATCCGATCGTTCAGAACGTGATGACATAATTTCGTTACGATGGGACTACGTTCAGGCTAGTAGCCAATAGCTTTGATGTAGGAATTTGATCTGAGCATGCGTGGCACTTGGTCCGATCAAAATTCTCTACAGATGATCGGAGTATGTCCGTCCGGCCCAGTTGGTCGGGAAATATTTCCAACATGTTGGAAAATTGGGTCAGACGGAGATTCAGACGGAATCAGTCCGATGCATACCACACACAGTCGGATTATCTGACAACACGGTCCGATAAGACGCATTCCGACAGATTCTCCGACCGTGTGTACGCAGCATAAGAATGCAGGGATCAGGAGTGTGTTAGGCTCAGAATGCAGGGATCAGGAGTGCATTAGCCTAAGCCCCTGTACACACGGTCGGAGATTTTGCCAACCAAATCTGTCGGATCTTGTCCGAAACTGTTGCATACACACGGTCGGACCAAGTTGGCGAAAAATCCGATCTTTCAGAACGTGATGATGTAATTTCGTTACGATGGGACTACATTCAGGCTAGTAGCCAATAGCTTTGATGTAGGAATTTGATCTGAGCATGCGTGGCACTTGGTCCAATGAAAATGCTCTACACATGATCGGATTAGGTCTGACCGGCCCAGTTGGTTGAGAAATATTTCCAACATGTTGGAAAATTGGGTCGGACGGAGATTCGGACGGAATCAGTCCAATGCATACCACACACAGTCGGATTATCTGACGACACGGTCCGATAAGACGCATTCCGACAGATTCTCCGACCATGTGTACAAGGGCTAAGAATGCAGGGATCAGGAGTGTGTTAGGCTCAGAATGCAGGGATCGTGTGTGCGTTAGGCTCAGAATGCAGGGATCAGGAGTATGTTAGCCTGAGAACGCAGGGATCAGGATTGAGTTAGGCTCAGAATGCAGCGTTCAGGACTGAGTTAGGCTCAAAAAGCAGGGATCAGAAGCGAGCTAGGCTTAAAATGCAGGCATCCGGAGTGAGTTGGGCTCAGAACACAGTGATCAGGGGTGAGTTGGGCTCAGAACGCAGGGATCAGGAGTAGGGATGGGCAAACTGTTTAGCCCGAGCATAAGTTCAGCCTAACTTTCGCTGTTCAGATGTTCAACAAACAGCCAAACAAAAGGGTCGTTTGACTGTTTTTTACCTCCCCCCGAACCGACCACAATGCAGTGAGTTAGGATCAGAACGCAGGGATCAGGCGTGAGTTTGTCTCAGAACGCAGGGATCAGGCGTGAGTTTGTCTCAGAACGCAAGGATCAGGCGTGAGTTTGGCTCAGAACGCAGGGATCAGGAGTGAGTTAGGATCAGAACGCAGGGATCAGGCGTGAGTTTGTCTCAGAACGCAGGGATCAGGCGTGAGTTTGTCTCAGAACGCAAGGATCAGGCGTGAGTTTGGCTCAGAACGCAGGGATCAGGAGTGAGTTAGGATCAGAACGCAGGGATCAGGAGTGAGTTAGGATCAGAATGCAGGGATCAGGAGTGAGTTAGGATCAGAACGCAGGGATCAGGAGTGAGTTAGGATCAGAACGCAGGGATCAGGAGTGAGTTAGGATCAGAACGCAGGGATCAGGAGTGAGTTAGGATCAGAACGCAGGGATCAGGAGTGAGTTAGGATCAGAATGCAGGGATCAGGAGTGAGTTAGGATCAGAACGCAGGGATCAGGAGTGAGTTAGGATCAGAACGCAGGGATCAGGAGTGAGTTAGGATCAGAATGCAGGGATCAGGAGTGAGTTAGGATCAGAACGCAGGGATCAGGAGTGAGTTAGGATCAGAATGCAGGGATCAGGCGTGAGTTTGTCTCAGAACGCAAGGATCAGGCGTGAGTTTGGCTCAGAACGCAGGGATCAGGAGTGAGTTAGGATCAGAACGCAGGGATCAGGAGTGAGTTAGGATCAGAATGCAGGGATCAGGAGTGAGTTAGGATCAGAATGCAGGGATCAGGAGTGAGTTAGGATCAGAACGCAGGGATCAGGAGTGAGTTAGGATCAGAACGCAGGGATCAGGAGTGAGTTAGGATCAGAACGCAGGGATCAGGAGTGAGTTAGGATCAGAACGCAGGGATCAGGAGTGAGTTAGGATCAGAACGCAGGGATCAGGAGTCTACGTTATCTAAATTTTAATTAAAAAAATATTTTAGCAGATTTTTGGCTTTAATCCAAAGTCACATTTTTACACAGGCCTGAGGCCTGCATATTTGTTAATGGTACCAACAGGCCTTTGTATGAGATCTTCTGCATTACCAGAAAGAAAAAAAAGAAAAATGACCCTTGTAAAGCACTATGCAAATGAACCATGCAAAGAAAATAGGACATTCATCCCAGATGCTTGTTAAGAATGTGTTGTTCATTCCAGAGAGAGCCTGGCTGGTGTCAGCCTTTCATTTAGATGGTGTCAGATTTGACACGGTGCTTTTAAAAGAAAAAAAGGTCTTACGGAGAATTTCCTTGCAAAATCATATCTTATGGGCCCCGCATGCTTCACTTCATCCTGGAACTAACGAGAACATTATACCGGGGCGGCCATTAAGGCAAGTGGCAGGTGCCGAGCAGGAGGCTTTGTCTCCTTTGTTTTCTAGGATGCTCTCAAGTGAATGGACACGTTGAAAGATTACGGGGGATACATACAGCGCCGATGGAGCGCCTCCATATAGTGACAGCTGTAGGAGAGCCTCAGAAAGTTATCGGCATTAGCCGTCATTTTTGGTAGACTGGCTAACTGGTTTCTGGGGATCTGCCAAGACCTGCTCTAAAATATAAAATCCTTTGGCCTTATGTCATACATGAGTCTGTTTATCGACCAAATTAGGTTGTTCTGCACTTGATCCACCAACGGTAAGGCCTGCGCACGGGCAGTCAAGGACTTCCCCTCTAGATCATCAATCGCCCGAGGTATTGATTGACGAGGATGAAAACAGAATACTATAATGACTACATCTATTCAATGCCGTTTCCATCTTCCTTGTATAATTCACACCAGCTAAATCTTTCATAAATCAAAATCGGCACATGCTACTTCCAAGTGCCAGGCCAACCAAGCCGCCCAATTAATAATCCCAGGCTGAGCAGACACAAAGCAAAAAGAAAATAATAATCTCTAGTGGACAATCGAGATCTGTTTGGATATTGAAGTCACTTGGAAAATGAAATGACCGCATCTGGTCTGGTCTCCCCTGTGGCCTGGGCGTTGGGCACCGGATGTCCAGATTTTACAGCTTTGGCCAAACACGCTGTGTCTGAGAGCCACAGTCACAATTCTACATCCCGTAAAAAAGCTCTGGAAAGAAACTATAAGTGACCCAACACTTCTGGGTAGGGGGCTGCCGGTGGGTGTACCAGGGGGGTGTTCGGCTCATCCTTAGCCCCTGTACACACGGTCGGACATTCTGCCAACCAAATCCGTCGGATTTTGTCCGTCGGATCTTGTCCGAAACTGTTGCATACACACGGTTGGACTAAGTTGTCGAAAAATCCGATCTTTCAGAACGTGATGATGTAATTTCGTTACAATGGGACAACATTCAGGCTAGTAGCCAATAGCTTTGGTGTAAGAATTTGATCTGAGCATGCGTGGCACTTGGTCCGATCAAAATTCTCTACACATGATCGGAGTATGTCCGATCGAACCAGTTGGTTGGAAAATATTTCTAACAGGTTGGAAAATTGGGTCCGACGGATATTCCGATGGAATCAGTCCGATGCAGACCACACACAGTCGGATTATCCGACAACACGGTCCGATAGGATACATTCCGACGGATTCTCCGACCGTGTGTACAAGGGCTAAATCATCCTTAATCAGGAGCGAGTTAGGATCAGAACGTGATAATACACATCGGAAGCTGATCGGCGCGTGCATGGTACCCGATGTCCGCCGGCACCCATCGATCACTAGGCAGAGACACAGAACTGCAATCTGCCTATGTAAACAAGGCAGATTGCTGTTCTGCCTTGAAAAAGTATTCATACCCCTTAACATTTCCCACATTTTGTCATGTTACAACTAAAAACGTAAATGTATTTTATTGAGGTTTTATGTGATGGACCAACACAAAGTGGCACAAAATTGTGAAGTGGAAGGAAAATGATAAATGGTTTCAAATTTGTTTACAAATAAATATGTGATACGTTTGGCATACATTTGTATGGCGCCCCCCTGAGTCAATACTTTGTAGAACCCCCTTTCTCTACAAGTCTTTTTGGGGGTGTCTCTACCAGCTTTGCACATCTAGAGAGGACATTTCTGCCCCATTCTTCTTCTTTGTAAAATATCTCAAGCTCTGTCAGATTGGATGGAGAGCGTCTGTGATCAGCAATTTTCAAGTCTTGCCACAGATTCTCAATGGGATTGAGGTCTGGACTGTGACTGGGCCATTCTAACACATGAATATGCTTTGATGTAAACCATTCCATTGTAGCTCTGGCTGGATGTTTCGGGTTGTTGTCCTGCTGGAAGGTGAACCTCCGCCCCGGTCTCAAGTCTTTTGCCGACTCTAACAGGTTTTCTTCTAAGATTGTCCTGTATTTGTCTCCATCCATCTTCCCATCAACTCTGACCAGCTTCCCTGTCCCTGCTGAAGAAAACCATCCCCACCACATGATGCTGCCACCACCATGCTTCACGGTGGGGATGGTGTGTTCAGGGTAATGTGCAGTGTTAGTTTTGCTTTTTGCTTTTAGGCCAAAAAGTTGAATTTTGGTCTCCTCTGACCAGATCACCTTCTTCCACATGTTTGCTGCCCCCTCCCCCACATGGCTTCTCACAAACAGGACTTCTTATGACTTTCTTTCTCCAATGTCTTTCTTCTTGTCACTCTTCCATAAAGGGCAGATTTGTGGAGAGACGACTAATAGTTGTCCTGTGGACAGATTCTCCCCCCTGAGCTGTGGATCTCTGCAGCTCCTCCAGAGTTACCATGGACCTCTTGGCTCTTCTCTGATGATTGCTTTCCTTGCCCGGCCCGGTCAGTTTAGGTGGACGGCCATGTCTTGGTAGGTTTGCAGTTGTGCCCATACTCTTTCCATTTTCCGATGATGGATTGAACAGAGCTCCGTGAGATGTTCAAAGCTTGGGAGATTTTATTATAACCCAACCCTGCTTTATACTTCTCCACAACTTTATCCCTGACCTGTTTGGTGTGTTCCTTGGCCTTCATGATGCTGTTTGTTCACTAAGGTTCTCTAACAAACCTCTGAGGGCTTCACAGAACAGCTGTATTTATACTGAGATTAAATTATACACAGGTGGACTCTATTTACTAATTAGGTGACTTCTGAAGGCAATTATTTCCACTAGATTTTAGTTAGGGGTATCAGAGTAAAGGGGGCTGAATACAAATGCCCCCCCCCCCCCCCCACACGCACACACACACACACACACTCACACACTTTTCACATATTTATTTGTAAAAAATGTTGAAAACCATATATATATATATATAAATATCAGATGCTAGAGGGGATGTGACCATATGTTAACAGTAAATATAAGCAGACAATGTTCGCACTCTGTACCCTCCCCTATATGTGTCAAAAAACAAATCCAATGCTAAAAATAATCCTTAAAATACACTCGATAAATATTACACATATACATTTTACACGTAAAATAATAAATATACAAAAGCAAGCCTGCAGGAAATAAACCCTGAAGGCTCATTCACACCAGCCGGTGCGTGTTGTGTCGTGCATTGTGCTCGTTTTTTTTTTGTTTCATAAAAAACCTTCTTTAAATGACACTTCATGTAACGTAGTCGGCGGGGACACCTGTTCTATCCAGCTCCCGGAGGGAAGGTGCCTCTACCCTATTCAGGGTCTTGGGTCTGGCTCTACTAGCAAGCCCCCTAATCAGGGCCGGTGCTACCACTAGGCAAACTAGGTAGCCGCCTAGGGCGCACTGCTGCCTAGGGCACTCCGGCCACTGGTGTTCCAACTCTCTTCTCTGCAGAAAGCAAATAAGTTTCAGAATCGGCAGGCAGCTGCCGCTCCGTTCACACACATAGTATCAGAGGCACAGTGGCGGCTGAAGAATGTGTCTGTGTTCCGACTCCCGAATAAATGAAAGCAAGTAAACATGTATTGATGGGCACTGGAAGGCTGCATTGATGGGCATTGATAGGCTGCATTGTTGGACACTAATAGGCTGCATTTGATGGACACTGGTGAGGCTGCATTTGATGGACACTGGTGAGGCTGCATTTGATGGGTGCTGGTGAGGCTGCATTTGATGGACACTGGTGAGGCTGCATTTGATGGACACTGGTGAGGCTGCATTTGATGGGTGCTGGTGAGGCTGCATTTGATGGGTGCTGGTGAGGCTGCATTTGATGGACACTGGTGAGGCTGCATTTGATGGGCACTGGTGAGGCTGCATTTGATGGGCGCTGGTGAGTTTGCATTTGATGGGCACTGGTGAGGCTGCATTTGATGGGCACTGGTGAGGCTGTATTTGATCGGCACTGGTGACTCTACATTTGATGGGCGCTGGTGAGGTTGCATTTGATGGGTGCTGGTGAGGCTGCATTTGATGGACACTGGTGAGGCTGCATTTGATGGGCACTGGTGAGGCTGCATTTGATGGGCGCTGGTGAGTTTGCATTTGATGGGCACTGGTGAGGCTGCATTTGATGGGCACTGGTGAGGCTGCATTTGATGGGCACTGGTGAGGCTGCATTTGATCGGCACTAGTGACTCTACATTTGATGGGCGCTGGTGAGGCTGCATTAATGGACGCTGGTAGGCTGATTTTGATGGGCACTGGTAGGCTGCATTTGATGGGCACTGGTAGGCTGCATTTGATGGGCGCTAGTGAGGCTGCATTTGATGGACGCTGGTAGGCTGCATTTGATGGGCGCTAGTGAGGCTGTATTTGATGGGCACTTCATTAAGAAGGTGGAGTATTTATGGGCAGGGCAAAAGGGGTGGAGCCAGGGGGCAGCAAAATTAGGTTTTGCCTAGGGTGTCAAAAATCCTTGCACCAGCCCTTCCCCTAATAAGGAATATTTGATATATTGTTGCAAAGTTCCCCTATTTTTGAGGAGTACCATTTTCAATTGGCTAACAACATGAAAAAAAATTATACTTTTGAGATATATATACATTACCCCTGATACCTACCTCTGACCATTAGTGGCTGGATTTGTGGCCCTTTATCTCTCCATTTTGTACTTCAATTGATCTACATCAGTTTACTCCAACTAGAATTATCAATGACCTTGGTCTCAGTGGAGGTCAGACCTTCTTCTCCCTTCTTTTTGTGTGGTGGGTTACATATATATATATGTTGAATATCTTTAATATCTGGAAGCTGATCCCTGGCAAGATTAATCTGATTTGTATTGTGTGTTGTGTGGTGTTCCCCAATACTTGGTTTCAAGGCCTATCAGCACCTACCCAGTATGTCCTGAGGAAGCTATTCAATTGTGAAATGTGTTGACAAACAAGCGTGGAGGAGTTGTTGGGCCATACCTTTTACTGCATATACATATCTATGTCATAATTGTAATTGTACATGACGAGTGATGGCTCATTGGTGCACATGGGGAATGAAGGCTCATTGATGCACATGGGGAGTGGAGGCTCATTGATGTACATGGGGAGTGGAGGCTCATTGATGCACATGGGGAGTGAAGGCTCATTGATGCACATGGGTAGTGATGGCTCATTGATGCACATGGGTAGTGATGGCTCATTGATGCACATGGGGAGTGAACAGCTGCAGTCATTGATGCACATGGGGAGTGAAGGCTTATTGATGCACATGGGGAGTGAAGGCTTATTGATGCACATGGGGAGTGATACTCATTGATGCACATGGGAAATTAAGGCTCATTGATGCACATGGGGAGTGAAGGCTTATTGATGTACATGAGGAGTGAAGTTTCATTGATAGACATGGGTAGTGGAGGCTTATGGATGCACATGGGGAGTGAAGGCTCATTGATATACATGGGGAGTGAAGGCTCATTGATGCACATGGGGAGTGAAGGCTTATTGATGTACATGGGGAGCGATGGCTCATTGGTGCACATGGGGAGTGAAGGCTCATTGATATACATGGGGAGTGAAGGCTCATTGATGTACATGGGGAGTGATGGCTCATTGGTGCACATGGGGAGTGAAGGCTCATTGGTGCACATGGGGAGTGAAGGCTCATTGGTGCACATGGGGAGTGAAGGCTCATTGGTGCACATGGGGAGTGAAGGCTTATTGATGTACATGGGGAGTGATGGCTCATTGGTGCACATGGGGAGTGAAGGCTTATTGATGTACATGACGAGTGATGGCTCATTGGTGCACATGGGGAGTGAAGGCTCATTGGTGCACATGGGGAGTGAAGGCTTATTGATGTACATGGGGAGTGAAGGCTCATTGATGTACATGGGGAGTGAAGTTTCATTGATGTACATGGGTAGTGGAGGCTTATGGATGCACATGGGGAGTAAAGGCGCATTGATGCACATGGGGGGTGATAATCATTGATGCACATGGTACATGGGTAGTGAAGGCTCATTGATGTACATGGGGAGTGAATGCTCATTGATGTACATGGGGAGTGAATGCTCATTGATGTACATGGGGAGTGAATGCTCATTGATGCACATGGGGGGTGATAATCATTGGTGCACATGGGGAGTGAAGGTTCATTGATGCACATGGTACATGGGTAGTAAAGGCTCATTGATGCACATGGGGAGTGATAATCATTGGTGCACATGGGGAGTGAAGGTTCATTGATATACATGGGGAGTGAATGCTCATTGATGTACATGGGGAGTGAAGGCTCATTCATGCCCATAGGGATTGAAGACTGGCCAATCCAATAAAAGAGTTACTGTTGCTCAAACTGCTGAAAAAGTGAATGCTGGTTCTGATAGACACGTGTCAGAACACACAGTTTGTTTTGTATGGGTTGGCGTAGCTGCAGACCAGTCAGGGTGCCCGAGGAGAACGTTCTTTCTTCTCATGGAAGGGTTCCAGTCCTCGAAGGAATTCTGCCCCCCTGGAAGACACTACTAAAACAAAAAAAATTTGCAGTCTGGGTCTCAGCAGGAGCCAAGCCGAGGGCCTGTGAAAGATTGCTAATGGATTTTGCTGGAGGGTACTGTCCTGAAGTCCTGATCTGGAGAAGAATCTTTTATCTCCCTTTTAGTCTACATGCCAATAAACTGCCAGGCACGTCTATTTCACTACGAAATAATCAATCTTCAAAAGCAAAGCTCTGAGCGGTCAGTAACCTCATCTGATGATTTATTTATTTTTTCCACAGAGCTCGAATTTTATATCATATTCTAAAAATTATCTCTAAAATAAAAGAAAAAAAAAACCGCACAATGCTTTATCGTTTACGACGAAGGCACTAAAACAAGCCAAGTTAGGCGTTTTACAAATGCCACACCGCCGAGCTCCCATCCTTTGTTACGATTGTGAAAAATTCAATTTTACCTTCAGAATTAATTAGCAAATTTTGTGTTAACTTGTGTTCACTCATTACGGGCTCATCAAGAGGCCATTACCATAATGATAAAAAAGAGAGTATTTGTATTCCCATAACCAATTTGCACTTGGTGAACTGCTCAATTCCAGGCCAGCCGAGGCTTTACAAAATAGACTTGGCTTCTTGCGTGGCACTTTGTGTTCAATTATACGGCGCATGAAGAGAGGCACGAGGCGGCTGATGAGAACTGACATCCAGTTGGGAATTATGGCCCACCTGATAGTATCTCGGAGAATAAAAAAAAATCAAGGCAGGCCGGCGCTCGCTCTATTCATTATTACTGGATCCCAAAAAAAGAATCCAATTTCAAGGTAAAGAACACAACTGGTGATAAGTAATTATAATGTCCCCCCAGTGAGGTGACTTTAAAAAGTATACGTTGGCGCGTGGCCAGCGGCACATAGGATCGGCCCTCGAGGGTTACAATAACTCAGATTTTGTTGGCTAATTAACTTGATGTTAAACACCACATGGATGATTGTGCATGGACGGTATATAGGCAGAGGAGCAATCTCATTGCTCACAAAAAATGATGTTATATATATATATATATATATATGCCGGTGGTGGAAGAAATTGGAAAAGGAAGACCTTAGGTTTAGTGCAGAAGGAGACATTGCAAAAATTGGATTTACTTTTTTAGCTATCGCTGTCACGAGCAGCAGAAAATTAGAATGTTGGGTATTTTATAGAAACCTCTAAAGCTTGCAGAAAGCAAAAGAATTTGATCTCTGGAATAGTTTACATCGGGAAATGCAGATATGCTAAATCAGGGGTCTCCAAACTTTCCAAAACAAAGGGCCAGTTTACTGTCTCTGATGGACCCCGTATTCCCGAAGAGTATGTCCGC
The DNA here is from genome assembly GCF_037356315.1 of Lithobates pipiens. NCBI lineage: Eukaryota > Metazoa > Chordata > Amphibia > Anura > Ranidae > Lithobates > Lithobates pipiens. The sequence continues at coordinate 259,291,650 of NW_027507685.1, read as the reverse complement.
TGTATAAGCTTCCCTTGCCCGGTACCAGCACGATCCAAGATCCCTCAGCTCACCCAGTCACTTGTCGAGACAGCAGTGTAGGGTGAATAAAAACATTATTACAAACTACATACTAATATACAAACTTTAATGAAGAACAGACACAAGTATATATCCAGGGGTGGACTGACAACTCATGGGGCCCCCGGGCAATAGGAGATTATGGGGCCCCCAGGCAATCAGAGATTATGGGGCCACACAGTATACACAAACACACACACACACACAGTATACAATAACACAGTATACACATACATGTACACACAGTATACACATACATGTACACACAGTATACACAGACATGTTTCTATTGGCTGAGAAGGTACTGGAGAGGTGGGGCAGCTATAATCTCAGGATTTTTAGACCAAAAGGATGTCGGTAAGAGACATTTCAAAAACACACATTTTTACATACTGTCCCTGGTTTTACTGAGGCTGGCAACCCTGATGGGGCCCCCTATGGCATGGGGCCCTCGGGCAGTGCCCGAGTGGCCCAATGGTCAGTCCGCCCCTGTATATATCTCTGGAGGCAATTCCTCCCTCCTTGTTGGCATAGAGACCCAGGGTGGGGTAAACATTACATCCAATCACATGAGGCACAGGTACATTCAAACATTTCAACACATCTTCTAAACAAAAACTGGGCATGCAGCCAACAACTAGTGGTACTGATACATTTAACCTTTCAACAATTATTTAAAACAGTAACTGGGTGTGCAGATCACTTCTTTCATGGAGAGACCTGTCAAAGGAGCTTCTCCGGTCACCCTGTGCCCCTAATAGACACAGGTTGACTTACACATAGGAGGGGGAGCTGAAAAAGGAGATTCCTGACCCCTCTATGGTAAGCTGGTCTCCACGGGCCCCCCTGCCCAAAGTGACTCCCGTCACACTGTCCTTCAAGCTTTGGGGGGGGGGGGGGGCAATGGGAGTAGAAAATGCCCCGGCATCAGCTGCAGAAAACAATGGCTCATTATTAGTATCGTTCCCCATTGATGGTGGGAATTCCCATTAGGAACCGTTCCCCGTTGATGGTGTCACTTGGAGCAGTGTTTCTCAATCTTTTTTCAGTCAAGGCACACTTTAAAAATTATGGACAGTCTCGAGGCACCCTTTAAAAATGATGGACAATCTTGAGCCACCCTTTAAAAATCATGGCCAGACTCAAGGCACCCTTCAAAAATTATGGATGGTCTCGAGGTACCCTTCAAAAATTATAGACAGTCTCGAGGCACCCTTTAAAAATGATGGACAGTCTTGAGGTACCCTTTAAAAATTATGGACAGTCTCGAGGCACCCTTCAAAAATGATGGACAATCCTGAGGCACCCTTTAAAGATTATGGACAGGCTCAAGGCACCCTTCAAAAATTATGGAGTCTTGAGGCACCCTTCAAAAATGATGGACGGTCTCGAGGCATCCTTTAAAAATGATGCATAGTCTCGAGGTACCCTTCAAAAATTATAGACAGTCTCGAGGCACCCTTTAAAAATGATGGACAGTCTCGAGGGACCTTTCAAAAATGATGGACAATCCTGAGGCACCCTTTAAAGATTATGGACAGGCTCAAGGCACCCTTCAAAAATTATGGAGTCTTGAGGCACCCTTCAAAAATGATGGATGGTCTCGAGGCATCCTTTAAAAATGATGCATAGTCTCGAGGTACCCTTCAAAAATTATAGACAGTCTCGAGGCACCCTTTAAAAATGATGGACAGTCTCGAGGGACCTTTCAAAAATGATGGACAATCCTGAGGCATCCCTTAAAAATTATGGGCAATCCTGAGGCACCCCTTAAAAATTATGGACAATCCTGAGGCACCCTTCAAAAATTATGGACAGTTATGAGGCACCATTCAAAAAGGATGGACAGTCTCGAGGCACCCTTCAAAAATGATGGACAATCCTGAGGCACCCTTCAAAAAATGATGGACAATCCTGAGGCACCCTTAAAAAAGGATGGACGGTCTTGAGGCACCCCATTCTAAAATGTAAAAACTATTTAACTATTTATCAACATCCACACATGTAGGACACCCAACATTAGAGGGGAATACACTTTCACACTGGTACTGACTAGTATTTCAATGTTTTTCTTCTCCCTCAGTTTTTCTCCTTCACTCAGCCAATGTGACCCCAACGCTGATGGAGAGGGGCCAGATTTGCAGGCGACTGACATCCTCCTTATTAACTGAAGATGCCATTGGTTGTTAGGACTCTGGTAGCTATAAGGTTTATAATGGTGCACAATGAGAACCTGTGGCTTTGTATAACCAAAAGACAAGCTTCATCCACATGCCAGCTTGTATACAATTATTGTGCAATTTTTAGGCATTTTTCGGAGGTACCCTTGAAGAAACCTCTAAGCACTCCAGCGTGCCTAGGCGCCCTGATTGAAAAAAAGGCTGAGTTGGAGGACTGCTGCCCCATCATTGGTGTCGGTGGGAGGAATAGTGCCCCATCATTGGTGTCAGTAGAAGGAATAGTGCCCCACCATTGATGTTAGTGGTAGGATTAGTGCCCCATTGTTGGTGTTAGTGGGAGGATTAGTGCCCCATCATTGGTGTCAGTAGGAGGAATAGTGCCCCAACAATGGTGTCAGTAGTAGGACTAGTGCCGCATCATTGGTGTCAGTGGGAGGAATAGTGCCGCATCATTGGTATCAGTGGGAGGAATAATGTCCCATCATTGGTGTCAGTGGGAGTAATAGAGCCTCAAGGGCCAGATAAAGGCAAGCAAAAGGCTGTATCTGGCAAAGTTTGGTAAACACTGAGCTAAATTATGAAAAAATGTGAGACCTACTTTTATAGACAAGGTTATGTGGAAACCAGACCATATGAGCAAAGGTATGTGGACCTCCCTCCAAGTGAATGGGTTCAAGTGAAGGGCACTGTTAATGCCACGGCATAAAAAGACATTACATATTGTAAACTGTTCAACATTACCTTACAGTTAATTTATATCAGGTTTACTAATGAAAAACACTTCTTATTGGGTAACCGTCAAAATCGTCAAAACATCACAAGGACACAAACCACCGACATACACTTTAACCAATTTACCACATTGAGCAGGTAAGGGACCAACAATCAACTTGCATCCAAATATCAGTTTTTCACAGGTCAACTTTAATGACATCCCAGTCTTAGTCCGTAGGGTTCAATATTGAGTTGGCTCCGCCCTTTGCAGCTATAACAGCTTCAACTCTTCTGGGAAGGCCGTCCACAAGGTTTAGGAGATGTGTCTATGGGGAATGTTTGACCGTTCTACCTGAAGCACATTTGTGAGGTCAGACACTGATGTTGAAGGAGAAGGCCTGGCTCGCAGTCTCCGATCTAATTCCCCCCATAGGTGTTCTATCGGGTTGAGGTCAAGACTGCCAGTCAGGTTTCTGCACCCCAAACTCGCTCATCCATGTCTTTATGGACCTTGCTCGTTGGAACACCGTTGGGATGAATTAGAGCGGAGACTGCGAGCCAGGCCTTCTCATCCAACATAAGTGCCTGACCTCACCAATGCTCTTCTGGAAGAACGGTCAAACATTCCCATAGACACATCTCCTAAACCTTGTGGACGGCCTTCCCAAAAGAGTTGAAGCTGTTATAGCTGCAAAGAGCGGAGCCAACTCAATATTGAACCCTACGGGACTAAGACTGGGATGCCATTAAAGTTCATGTGCATGTAAAGGCAAGCGTCCCAATACTTTTGACAATACAGTGTGTATGAGACTGGGGGAACACATTGCAGGAACAAATCCTGCAAGTTTCCACCCAGCAAATTTTCACCAATTTTTCTCCTCTTTATCTGCATCTCCCGAGTCGGAATAAGGTCAGGAGGCTCCATTGTGCTATTCACAATGATTGTTCTTCTGAAGGCACCGACCGTTCCACTATCCGCAGAGTGAGACCCACTTACTGCACCTCTTATAATGACAGACAGAATCACTTCCATCCGATAATCACCTGTCACCCCACCAGTCATTTGTCAGAGAGATAATATAATTAAATGCATTTCTTTTTCTCTTTATCTAGTGGCTCTGAAGGCTTCGACAGATCGGCAAAGAAGGGAAAAAAAAAAAAAAATGTCTTAAATTTTCTCATCCCTTTTCTGATGAAACCCCCCCCCCCCCTCCCCCCACCCCAAGGGGAAGCCCTGAGACTCTATATGAAATAGACCGGCTGCAGCACACATGGGGTGTCTACCTGCTGCAAATGAATTGCATAAATCACAAGCCCTTCTTCATAGTTAGTTAGGCTGAATAAAGACACCAGTCTGAGTGTCTACAATTGTCCCTATCCCTGTACATTGCACCCTCACATCGGTCCCTACCCTCAAGGGGCCCACAATCCAAGGTCCCCATTCACATACTAGGGGCCAATTTTTGGAAAGAAGCCAATTAACCTACCTGCATGTCTTTGGATTGTGGGAGGAAACCAGAGGATCCGGAGGAAACCCACGCAGGCACAGGGAGAACATGCAAACTCCAGGCAGGTAGTGTCGTGGTTGGGATTTGAACCTGCGACCTTCTTACTGCTAGGTGAGAGTGCTAACCACTACACCACTGTGCTGCTCTTCACCCCCAAGGCTTCTGCTCCATATTGTCATTTCAGACGGTGGCGAAGGCAAGGTTTTACAGGGATTTACACCTTAGGGATAGATAGATAGATAGATAGATAGATAGATAGATAGATAGATAGATAGATAGATAGATAGATAGATAGATAGATAGATAGATATTGGGTGGGATAGATAGATAGATAGATAGATAGATAGATAGATAGATAGATAGATAGATAGATAGATAGATAGATAGATAGATAGATAGATAGATAGATAGATAGATAGATAGACAGATAGATAGATAGATAGATAGATAGATAGATAGATAGATGGATAGATATTGGGTGGGATAGATAGATAGATAGATAGATAGATAGATAGATAGATAGATAGATAGATAGATAGATAGATAGATAGATAGATAGATAGATAGATATTGGGTGGGATAGAGAGATAGATAGATAGATAGATAGATAGATAGATATTGGGTGGGATAGATAGATAGATAGATAGATAGATAGATAGATAGATAGATAGATAGATAGGAGAGAGATAGATAGAGAGAGAGATAGAGAGATAGATAGAGATAGAGAGATAGATAGATAGATAGATAGATAGATAGATAGATAGATAGATAGATAGATAGATAGATAGATAGATAGATAGGAGAGAGATAGATAGATAGATAGATAGATAGATAGATAGATAGATAGATAGATAGATAGATAGGAGAGAGATAGATAGAGAGAGAGATAGAGAGATAGATAGAGATAGAGAGATAGATAGATAGATAGATAGATAGATAGATAGATAGATAGATAGATAGATAGATAGATAGATATTGGGTGGGATAGATAGAAAACGTAAATGTATTTTATTGGGATTTTATGTGATGGACCGGCACAAGGTGGCACATAATTGTGAAGTGGAAGGAAAATGATAAATGCTTTTCAATTTCTTTTTTTTACAAATAATTATGCAAAAGGTGGGGGGGGGGGGGCATTTGTTTGGCGCCCCCTTTACTCTGATACCCCCAACTAAAATCTAGTGGAACCAATTGCCTTCAGAAGTCACCTAATTCGTAAATAGAGTCCACCTGTGTGTCATTTCATCTCAGTATAAATACAGCTGTTCTGTGAAGCCCTGTGATGAGGGTTTGTTTGAGAACCTTAGGGGGAAAAAAGCATCATGAAGGCCCAAGGAACACACCAGACAGGTCAGGGATAAAGTTGTGGAGAAGTATAAAGAAGGGTTAGGTTATAATAAGATATCCCAAGCTTTGAACATCTCACAGAGCTCTGTTCAATCCATCATTCGATAAATGGAAAAGAGTATGGCACAACTGAAAACCTACCAAGACACGGCCGTCCCCCTAAACTGACCAGGCCGGGCAAGGAGAGCATTCATCAGAGAAGAGCCAAGAGGTCCATGGTAACTCTGGAGGAGCTGCAGAGATCCACAGCTCAGGGGGGAGAATCTGTCCACAGGACAATTATTAACCCTTGTACACTCGGTCGTAGAATCCGTCGGAATGTGTCCTATCGGACCGTGTTGTCGGATAATCCGACTGTGTGTGGTATGCATCGGACTGATTCCGTCGAAATATCCGTCGGACCCAATTTTCCAACTTGTTGGAAATATTTTCCGACCAACTGGTCCGATCGGACCTAATCCGATCATGTGTAGAGAATTTTGATCGGACCAAGTGCCACGCATGCTCAGATCAAATTCCTACATCAAAGCTATTGGCTACTAGCCTGAATGTAGTCCCATCGTAACGAAATTACGTCATCGCGTTCTGAAAGATCGGATTTTTCGTCAACTTAGTCCGACCGTGTGTATGCAACAGTTTCGGACAAGATCCGACGGATTTGGTTGTCGAAATGTCCGACCGTGTGTACAGGGGCTTAGTCGTGCTCTCCTCAAATCTGCCCTTTATGGAAGAGTGACAAGAAGAAAGACATTGGAGAAAGAAAGTCATAAGAAGTCCTGTTTGTAGTTTGTGAGAAGCCATGTGGGGGAGGGGGCAGCAAACATGTGGAAGAAGGTGATCTGGTCAGAGGAGACCAAAATTCAACTTTTTGACCTAAAAGCAAAACGCTATGTGTGGGGGAAAAACAAACACTGCCCATCCCCCTGAACACACCATCCCCACCGTGAGACATGGTGGTGGCAGCATCATGTGGTGGGGATGGTTTTCTTCAGCAGGGACAGGGAAGCTGGTCAGAGTTGATGGGAAGAGGGATGGAGACAAATACAGGACAATCTTAGAAGAAAACCTGTTAGAGTCGGCAAAAGACTTGAGACCGGGGCGGAGGTTCACCTTCCAGCAGGACAACGACCCGAAACATCCAGCCAGAGCTACAATGGAATGGTTTACATCAAAGCATATTCATGTGTTAGAATGGCCCAGTCACAGTCCAGACCTCAATCCCATTGAGAATCTGTGGCAAGACTTGAAAATTGCTCACAGACGCTCTCCATCCAATCTGACAGAGCTTGAGATATTTTACAAAGAAGAAGAATGGGGCAGAAATGTCCTCTCTAGATGTGCAAAGCTGGTAGAGACACCCCCAAAAAGACTTGTAGAGAAAGGGGGTTCTACAAAGTATTGACTCGGGGGGGGGGGCACCATACAAATGCCCCTCACACACTTTTCACATGTTTATTTGTATCGTTTATAATTTTCCATCCACTTCACAATTATGTGGCACTTTGTGTTGGTCCATCACATAAAATCCCAATAAAATACATTTACGTTTTGGATTGTAACCTGAGAAAATCGGGAAAATTTCAAGGGGTATGAATCCTTTTTTTTAAGGCTCTGTAGGTAGACAGACCGATTTAGATCCCTTTTTTCTGGTCTCCTCATGGCAGGCCATAATACGATGAATTCCTATTGGTTGCCATACAATCGTGAACTATAAAGTCCCTCAAGTAATGAGGCGGAAAGGAATAAATAAGGGGCGATTGTCTTCTTAGGAGCCAGCCATTTATACCCCCATTGTGTCTTCCTGTCACTTGTCATACACTTTGCGGGTTGTTACATTGTGTTCCCGGTAAATTTTCAGCTGAATAGTAATGGCGAGAACGTCACGAAACAGACGCCATTATACCGGCCTCACATACGCACACACACCGGAGCCGCGCCGGCTGTGAGTCAAATCCTAAATGGAGCTCGTCGGCTTTGACAGGGCCTGTGGGTTGGCGCTCGGCACACAAAGAACTTAATTCACTTTTATGATTGTGACCCACTGTTTTAAAGTGTTTTTTTTTTTTTTTAAATACATGTCGAGTAAGTGCATTGCCTGCGGTCCTATAGATCAGCGCCGCGAGGGTGAATGGAAAATCGGGGGAGGGGGAGATTGAAGGACATTGCAGCACTTTCAACTTCGCACAAAAGACTTGATGATATTACTTAATAAGATTTGCACACAACATTCCTTGTGTCTGCCCTCAGCGGCCCAGCATGCAGCTGACACATTAGTACATGCGCCTACCTAAAAAAAAAAGACCTGGCCTTGGGGCGCGCTGGGGGCTAGAAGCTTTTGGCGTCTATCGGTGCCAAGTATTCAAACTTTTTTTTTTTTTTTTTAAACATGTCTTTTATTCTTTTAGAAGATTAAATGGGTTCTTTGGAATGAAGAAGAATGTCTAAGGGAAAAAGAAAAAAAAAAAAACAGTTTACGATGAGGTTTCGTCTTTTCTGTCATCTATACGACGCACTCACAGGATAACGTCACAGCCTCGAGAGGTTCATAGTCATGTATGAAATCTACGGGAGCTTTTTAATTGGCTGTCTGGGGTTACTGAGATGTTCGTTCTGGCACAAAAGCAAAACCTTTCGGAGATTGCGTTGGTTACAGGGAAATTACAAATAGCTAAAAGTGGGAGATGCTTATTGGGGTTTAAAGGTTTTTTTTTTTGTTTTGTTTTGTTTTTTACTATGCCTGTTGACTTAACCAATACCTCCTGAAGTGCCTGATAATTATAGGATGCCACACAGACCTATGGCCTTAGGTATTCCTTTGATCTCTTTGAAGCCAAGGAGAACAATGGGATGAGCAGTGAAAGTCAAACATCTTGAGCAAGACACAAGCTGTGGGCCACATTCAGCTTTCATGAACCCAACAACCAAAAATGCTTTTGACCACCAAATTGGGCCTTTAAAGTGCACTTATGCCAAGTCTATGGACATAAATGGGATGAGCAGTTAGAGTCAATGGGCAAACATCTTGAGCAAGACAGAAGCTGTAGGCCACATTCAGCTTTCATGAACCCAACAACCAAAAATGCTTTTGACCACCAAATTGGGCCTTTAAAGTGCACTTATGCCAAGACTATGGACATAAATGGGATGAACAGTTAAAGTCAACGGGCAAACATCTTGAGCGAGACAGAAGCTGTAGGCCACATTCAGCTTTCATGAACCCAACAACCAAAAATGCTTTTGACCACCAAATTGGGCCTTTAAAGTGCACTTATGCCAAGACTATGGACATAAATGGGATGAGCAGTTAGAGTCAACGGGCAAACATCTTGAGCAAGACAGAAGCTGTAGGCCACATTCAGCATTCATGGCTGTTGGGTTCATGAAAGCTGAATGTGGCCTACAGCAAGTGTCTTACTTAAGATGTTATCCCTTTGACTTTCACTGCTCCCCCATTTATGTCCAAAGTCTGGGCACAGACGCACTTTAAAGCCCCTGCTTGGAGGTCTAAAGCATTGATGGTTGCTGGGTTCATGAAGGCTGATTGTGGCCTACAGCTTGTGTCTTGCTCAAGATGTTTGCCTGTTGACTTTCACTGCTCATCCCATTGTTCTCACAAGACACTTGTTGTGGCCATATTCAGCCTTCATGAACCCATCAACCATAAATGCTTTAGACCATCAAGCTGGGGCTTTAAAGTGCATCTGTGCCCAGACTATGGACATAAATGGGAGCAGTGAAAGTCAGCAGGCCAACATCTTGTGCAAGGCCCTTGCTGTGGGCCACATTCAGCTTTCATTAACCCAACAACCAAAAATGCTTTTGACCACCAAATTGGGCCTTTAAAGTGCACTTATGCCAAGACTATGGACATAAATGGGATGAGCAGTTAAAGTCAACGGGCAAACATCTTGAGCAAGACAGAAGCTGTAGGCCACATTCAGCATTCATGGCTGTTGGGTTCATGAAAGCTGAATGTGGCCTACAGCAAGTGTCTTACTTAAGATGTTGTCCCTTTGACTTTCACGGCTCCCCCATTTATGTCCAACGTCTGGGCACAGACGCACTTTAAACCCCCTGCTTGGAGGTCTAAAGCATTGATGGTTGTTGGGTTCATGAAGGCTGATTGTGGCCTACAGCTTGTGTCTTTCTCAAGATGTTTGCCCGTTGACTTTCACTGCTCCTCCCATTGTTCTCCTTGGCTTCAAAGAGATCAAAGGCATACCTAAGACCACAAGTCTGTGTGGCATCCTATAATTATCAAGCAATTTAGACTACCAAATTGGGGCTTTAAAGTGAACTTATGCCCAGACTATGGACATAAATGGATGGAGCAGTGAAAGTAAACAGGCCAACATCTTGCGCAAGACACTTACTGTAGGCCATATTCAGCCTTCATGAACCCATCAACCATAAATGCTTTAGGCCACCAAGCTGGGGCTTTAAAGTGCATCTGTGCCCAGACTATGGACATAAATGGGGGGGAGCAGTGAAAGTCAACAGACAAATATCTTGAGCAAGACACTTGCTGTAGGCCACATTCAGCTTTCATGAACCCAACAATCAGAAGTGCTTTAGACCACTAAATTGGGGCTTTAAAGTGCACTTATGACCAGACTATGGACATAAATGGGGGGAGCAGTGAAAGTCAACAAGCCAACATCTTGAGCAAGACACTTGTTGTGGCCATATTCAGCCTTCATGAACCCATCAACCATAATTGCTTTAGACCATCAAGCTGGGGCACTTATGCCAAGACTATGGACATAAATGAGAGTAGTGAAAATCAACCAGCCAACATCTTGAGCAAGACACAGGCTTTAGGCCACATTCAGTTTTCATGAACCTAACAACTATAAATGCTTTAAAACATTGTTGGCAAAACTTGTTTTTTGTGCACTGGTTCAAATCATTTGGTGAAGGGGGGAATTATGGTGTGGGGTTGTTTTTCAGGGGTTGGGCTTGGCCCCTTAGTTTCAGTGAAGGGAACTCTTTCATGCTCCTAACTTTGTGGGAACAGATTGGGGATGGCCCCAGTGTCCTGTTCCATAAAGACATGGATGAGCGAGTGTGGGGTGTAGGAACTTCTGGAAGAATAGTCAAACATTCCCATGGACACACTCCTAAACCTTGTGGACGGCCTTCCCAAAAGAGTTGAAGCTGTTATAGCTGCAAAGGGTGGGGCCAACTCAATAATAAACCCGTCCCAATACATTTGGTCAGTGACGGCCGGTGGTCATTTTCTTTGGGGGGGGCAAACAGTGCCACAACCCTGCCCCACATACCCCCCTGCCGGTAGGTCGGTCTGTGGGTAGGTCTGCTGCACTTACCCCATCTATGCAGTGCTTCTCCCAGGCTCTTGGCAGCGGGGCAGCGGCGGCTCTCCCATTCTCCTGCTCTCCACGGGGGACGGCTCTGTTTCCCTTCTTCTTCTCAGTGGCCAATTCATTCATTCCCTGTTGTAACATGTGGGTGGACTCAAGGCTCAATGCTCTGTGCCACAAGACCGCATATATTGAAGCCTATTAGAGCCTATGGCCCCTGCCTCTGTAATTCAAAGGGGCCGGGCGCCTGAACAGGGGGTGGCAGCGGCGGCCGTGGATAGAGTTATGAATGGTAAATAATGTAGCACTAAATCACATATCAATATAAAAGTGAATGGTGCAAAAATCCACTATACAGAAATGACACATAAAAATGTAAAAAAGTCCAATGGATGTGAAAGTCCTGAAAATGGCCATATGCATCATCCACCAAATGATGATAAATCAAGGATGGAATACTCTGACACTGTCTGGCATGTGAAGCATTAAAGATGGTACTTCAACCAAGAAAGGGGAAGTATATCTACTCTTACCGGAACAGGTGGACTTGAGTGTCAGCGACAACGAGTCATAAAGGCAAGAATGCCAGGATCGGCAGATCGACTAAACTCCAAAGGGACCCAAGGCCTCCAAACACGACTCCAGGGGTGTTAAGGACAACCACTCAACCCAATCTCAGAGGAAGGGAACAACAGGGCTGGACCCTAGGCGTGGAAAGACCATCTGGACCGCAAAGGAACTCTCATCCAGAAAGTTATGCAAAGAAAAAAATGCTTTCATGTGGTGTAGGTCCAAAAAAAATAGTTTTTTTATTTCTAAAATCCGGCCTACATTAATAGGAATAAAAACTGTGATTACAGAATAAAAAAACGAGGGTAATGTGTGGAGCAGAAAGCCAACCAGACGCGTTTCGTCCCAAAGGACTTCAACTGTATGAATCTATCTGTTTGTCATATAGGGGATGGCATGGAGAGAGGGGGCGGCGCCCCTAATGGACGGGCCGCGACTGCTTTTGGTAATATAGTGTATTGTAAGGACCTTAGTTTGTAAGCTCCTTCAGGGCAGGGACCGATGTGAATGTATAGAATGTGAGGCGCTCCATAAATTGTTGACACTGTAACTTATCTTCAGTTGAAGTTTGGCCTCCCCAACACAGCAAGATCCCTCACGGGGTGTTGGTGTAGGCTAGAGTTTCTATAGTTCGAGTGTGCTTACTGAGTCTTATATTGTTATACAATGCATACTGATGTTCCATATATATGTACTTGACGCCTTGTCTCATATCTTGTATTTGTTGAAAACCTCAATAAAAACTATTTGAAACAAAAAAAATAAAAAATAATTGTTGGCACAATATGAATGCCTGAAAGAAAAATAATATTATTAAAGCGGGAGTCCGCCGGGAGTCGGCCATTTTTATTTATTTTTAAAAGCCAGCAGCTACAAATACTGCAGCTGCTGACTTTTAAAATAGTGACACTTAGTGACACTTACCCGCCCAGTGCGCCCGCGATGTCGTCACCCGAAGCCGATCTCTCGATCGTCTCTCGGGTGCTGCCGCCGCCATCTTGGGTATGGGAATCAGGAAGTGGAGCCTTTCGGCTTCATTTCCCGGTTCCCTACTGCGCACGCAATAAGGATGGTCCCCGCTGTCTCTGGGATCCGTGTGTTTCCCAGCAGGCAGCGGGGGACTTTCGGAAAGGGGCGTAGATTCTGCGGAAAGGGGAGTACCTTCTGCAGAATCTACGCCAGAAGTGGGTGCAGATACCTGTACTGTACAGGTACCTGCACCCCCCTCCCCCCTGAAAGGTGCCAATTGTGGCACCGGAGGGGGGAGGGTTCCAATGAGCGGAAGGTCCACTTTAGAGTGGACCTCCGCTTTAAGGTGGAAGTAAAACCCTCCTATCGTTTTCAGCCATGGAAGCTGCCATCTTGGCCTCTGTTTACTCTTCCACTGCCGTGATGCTGCACATATGAACATGTCAACAGCCATTGGGTAGTTTGAATGAGAGCACAAGTGAATGTGGCAGTTAGCAATTCCGACATACTGGGAATGTAACTGTTTTCTGAAACCGGTAAAGTCAATAGGTTTAATTCCGCTTTAATAATCAGTGAATTTAATGCTGTACAATCTTGGTCCTCAAGGACCACTAACAAGTGATATTTTCCAGCTGCCATGCACCTGGTTCCTTTTTTTCAAAAGACGCACGTTAATCATTTCAGCTTTTTTTTTTTTTTTCAAAAAAAGAGTTCTGGAAAATATAACCTTTAAGAGGACCCTGAGGAACGGCTCCTGATGCATCGGCGCCTGGACAGGAAAAAGGTTAAACAAAAAACAGAGTTTCTGGTCCAAGAGAGGTCAAAAAATATGAGACCTATGACTGGATCAGTCCATAAAACCTTCCTCCTCTCTAAATTTGAGCTGCAGAAAGACAACAAAACAAAAAAAAAAAAAAAAAAGCGAAAAACAAAAGAGCTCAACCTCAGAGGTTTTAGCTGTAAACTGTACCTTGTTTAATTTAGAAAGAATGGCTTCCATGCTCTCCCTCCTTTGTTGAGAGATGAGATGATATAAGGTTTACTTCCAACACTGCAGGTAAACTCGAGTCTAGGGGACAATTTGCTCGGACAACAATATTATTTTTATTGTTGCTACACATCTCTTGGAAGAAAGCACCAAATCGTATATAAATCTCCCTTAAACTGTTTTCTGCTGTGAAATACCACATCTCGCAAAATGGATCGGACAGCAGCGGGAATTCATCTCAGATTATGCTGCATCCATGGATCCTTAATCCCAATAAATAAAGAAAGGGACTTTTCTTTTCTCAGCAATTATTTTTTTATTTTTTATTTTGTGAGCTCTTCCCACAAAAGTGTGTGCCAAGAATGCCCGCTACACCAGCTCATATATATTTTAAAACTTTGCAACGTGACAAATCTTGATGTTGCGCGACAGCGGGGGAACGTCCCGCGTGGTTACCGCCGCTGAAATTAATAATTCACACTTCTGATTAGAAGCGGGAGGGCTGGGTGACTCGTTTTCCTCTCTACCTATTCGGTTTGTTTGGAAATATTACACATTGCCAAAAACCTTAGAGAGGTTGGAAGCGTTTTTTTAAATTGAGAAGCCGATCTTTCCTGCTTCAATTTCATTTATGCCATGGGGGGGGGGGGGGGGGAATAACAAGAAATGCCTCAGGGCGCCTCGAGAAGAAAATATTTACTTTAAGGGGGAGGAAGAAGAGCAAATTATATTCTTTTTATGGGATTTATCACACCATTATTAAACAACGTCGCGCATCCGATCACACTTTTTATTTTTAATTCGTTTATGTGGCCACACTTTGTATTTTATCAACTTGTTGTGTTACTTTATATTAATTATAATATATATAATTGATATATAATATATATATATATATATATATAAATAATATTTTGTTTGTATTATTATTATTATATATCAATCTAAATAATATATATATATATATATATAATTTAGATTGATATATAATGATTGATATATAATAATAATAATACAAACAAAATTTTAATTATATATATATATACATATTAATAATATTTTGTTTGTATTATTATATATCAATTATTGTATATCAATCTAAATTATATATATATATATGTGTGTGTTGTGTTATAGATATAGATATATATGTAGATATAATATAACTTATTTACTACTTTTTTATATTCTTTTTAGATTTTATTTTTAATTTTTTCAAACTTTTCTATGCATTTTATAGACTTACATATTTACAACATAATACCATTATATTTATTTATAGATTTTATTGACCGTTAATATTTTACATATTATCTACAATTAGAAAAGGAGAAAGCGCAAGCTCTGCTTTTTAATGGGCTTTATCAAATGATGTATTACAACCTAGTGCAGCCGATCACGCGTTATATTTTTTAACTTTTTTATGTGGCCACACTTTGTGTTTTATCAACTTGTGTTACTGTATATTAATTTTATATATATATATATATATATATATATATATATATATATATATATATATATATATATATATATATATATATGTATATATATATATATATATATATATATATATATGTATATATATATATATATATATATATATATATATATATATATGTATATAAATATATATATGTATATATATATATATATATATATATATATATATATATATATATATATATATATATATATATATATATATATATATATATTATTGTACCTAAATATTTCCAGTGCTTCTAGGTCTTAAAATTAAGCAAGCATAAGATATATCATTTTTTTATGACTATGCTGGCAACCAGTGACAGAACAATGTCCTTTAACACCCAAGGCAAAAAAAAAAGGCCAAAGTGCACTCCCCATCCATGAGCTGTGAAATAATTCAGAATCGTATGTTACAGTAGGTCCCGACCTTTTGCCCCCCCCCCCCCCACACCTCTTGCCTACCCCCGGACCTGGACCTGCCAGCACAGCAACAGACTGACGACTTTATCTCTGCCTAGAAAAAGTCTCTGCTTGGAGCTCAAGGGCAACTTTTTCATGATAAAAATTTTAAATGTTATGTTTTTATTTATTTATATATTTTTTAAAATAATACCATATATATATATATATATATATATATATATATATATATATTTATATTGTGTTATGTTGATGATCTACAGCACTACATAGCTGTTAGTAGTGATCACATGGGAGGGAGCAGTGGCGGCCCGCCCATAAAGGGCGCACAGGTTCCGCTTACCCTATCCATGCATCCGGCTCCCTGATCTACATATCATTGGCGCCAGACCAAGGATTCCAAAGGCAGGGGGGAGGGTTTCTAATTGGCTTCAAAAAAGGGGGTGGGCTCAGAGCGCAGGGCATTGCATCCGGAGCCCGCCCAGTGCACAACTTGACCTTAGCGAATTAATTTTCACTATTATTACACTAAAGTTCCTTCCCCTCCCAATCAGGAGGCAGGTCTGCAAAACCTGTTTCCCCGACTAGTCAAAAGCGTCAGGCGATCCTATTGGACACCTTGCGCTTTTGGCAGAAGAGACACGCGGCGGAGGAAGCTGGAGGAGCGGGCACCAGAAGCCGCCTGCAGACGCTGCCCGCACTGAAGGGGAGGAAACCACAGCCCCACCACACGAGCGGGTAAGTGCAGGACTGCCCGTGTGATGGTGTTGCTGTCATTGCTATGCCACGCCGCCGGGGGGGTGTTGTTTGTTTGCTGCCCCCCAAAAAAGGAACCCTCCAGCCGCCACTGGAGCACAGGATCACGGAATAGGAGGGGAGCATGTAGGATCATGGGATAATATGGGAGGGGAAAGTACTTGGTCACAGTGTAGGAGGGGAGAGCACAGAATCATAGGGTGCATAGGTGTGTGTAGCCTATTGCATTAGGGCAGTGGGGTCTCAAACTGGCGGCCCTCCAGCTGTTGCAAAACTACAACTCCCATGAGGCATTGCAAGGCTGACAGTTACAGACATGACTCCCACAGGCAGAGGCGTGCTGGAACTTATCATTTTGAAACAGCTGGAGGGCAGCCAGTTTGAGTCCCCTGCATTAGGGTGTGCACCCCCAAAGCTCAAACACACATGCGCATGTGTGTCTACAGGTATATGGCCCTAGCATTGATCTCCCTGCCGACACAGTGAACTCGGAGTGTGCCAGCACTTATTTTATGGCTGAACCATTAAAAGGGAGATCTTTTCCCATCTCCCTGCTGGCATACAGATTGATCCTGCTAATGTGGACAGGGTGATTAGGGTGTGTGCATGGCTATGATGGGGTGGCAATGGAGAGGACAGGATTAGGGGATGGAAAGAGAGGGCACAGGTTAATGGGGTGAAAGTGCAGGGCCGCAGGGTGGTGGGGGGGAGGGGGGGAGAGCACACATGGTGGGAGGGGAAAGTGCTTGATGAAGAGGCAGAAGGGGAAAGCACATAATAATAGGGTGGAAGGGGAGAGAGCAGGATCTTCAGGTAAGAAGGGAGAGTGCTTAATCATGGGGCAGGAGGGAAGAACACATGATCATGGGGTAGATGGGCAGAAAACATGACCGAGGAGTGCAAGGGGAAAGCACAGGATCAGGGGGTAGAAGGGGGGGACAGGATCATGGATTGGAGGCGGAGAGCACAGGATCATAGTTTGGAGGGGAGGATAACAAGATCATGGATTGGAGGCGGAGAGCACAGGATCATAGTTTGGAAGGGAGGATAACAAGATCATGGAGTGGAGGGGGAGAGCACAGGATCATAGTTTGGAAGGGAGGATAACAAGATCATGGGGTGGGTGGGGAGAGAACAGGATCATGGGTTAGAAGGGTAAAGAACAGGGTCATGGGGTGGAGGAGGAGTAAAGGGGTGGAGGGGCAGATAACATGGTCATGGAGTAGAAAAGGAGATACCAGGATTATGGGATGGTGGGGAATATAGCAGGATCATGGGGTGGAAGGAGAGAGAAGAGGATCATGGGGTGGAAGGAGAGAGAAGAGGATCATGGGGTGGAAGGAGAGAGAAGAGGATCATGGGGTGGAAGGAGAGAGAATATGATCATGGAGTGGAAGGGGAGAGAAGAGTATCGTGGGGTGGAAAGGGAGAGAAGAGAATCATACAGTGGAAGGGGAGAGAACAAGATTATTGGTGGAGGGGAAAAGCACAGGATCATGGGCTGAGAGTGGAGGGCACAATATTACCAAGTGGTAGACAGTGCTAGATCATTGGGTGGGATGGGAGAATGTAGACTCATGGAGAAAGTGCACAGGATCAAGAGGTAAAGGATGAGATTGTAGGATCACAAAGTGGGTGGAGAGAGTGCAGGACTATGGTGTAGGAAAGGAAATTGCAGGACAAGGAGAGTGCTTGGGATGATGGGAAGGGGGTGTGGGGGGGGGGGGGGGGGGGTGTGCAAGATCACAAAGTTGGAGGAGAGAGTGCAAGAGGATGAAGTAGGAGTAAAAAGTGCAGGATCACAGGGTGGTAGCAGAACATGCAGGAGAATAAAATAGGAGGAGAAAGTGCAGGAGGAAATGGGAGGGGGAAGTGCAGAATCACAGGCTGGGGGGAGAAAATCACAGGATCACATAGTTTGTCTGCAAAGCACAGGATGATGGAGTGGCAAGGTAATGTGCAAGATTATGGGGTGAGAGGAGGGAGTGCAAGATCATGGGGGAGAAAGAGAAAGTGCAGCATGATAGAGTGGAAGGGGACATGCAGGATCACAGGGTAGGAGGAGAATATCTAGAAGGATGGAATAGGAGAAGAAAGTGCAAGCTCACAGGGTAGGATGAGAAAACACAAGATCATGGAGTGGGTCTGGGAAGCCCAAAGTGGCATGGCAAAGTAATGTGCAGGCATATGGGTCGTGAGAAGAAAGTGCCAAATTATGGGGTAGAAGGAGAAAGTGCAGGATGATAGGGTGGGAGGAGAAAGCACAGGGATATAGAGTGAGGGAAGAAAGTACAGGACGGTGAAGTAGAAGGAGAGAGTTCAGGAGAATTAAGTGGGAGGAGAAAGAACAGGGATATAGAGTGGGAGAAGGAAGTGCAGGTAGGTGAAGGTGACGTAGAAGGAAAAAGGTCAGGAGGATGGAGTTGGAGGAGAAATCACAGGGCTATAGAATGGGAGAAAGAATTGCAGGAAGGTCAAGGTGATGTGGAAGGAGAAAGTTCAGGAGGATGAAGTGCTAGGACAAAGAACGGGGCTATAGAGTAGGAGAAAGAATTGCAGGAAGGTGAAGGTGACGTAGAAGGAGAAAGTTCAGGGGGATGAAGTGGGAGGAAAAAGCATAGGGCTATAGAGTAGGAGAAAGAATTGCAGGAAGGTGAGGGTGATGTAGAAGGAGAAAGTTAAGGAGGATGGAGTTGGAGGAGAAAGAACAGGGCTATAGAGTGGAAGAAAGAATTGCAGGAAGGCCAAGGTGATGTGGAAGGAGAAAGAATGGGTCTATAGAGTGGGAGAAAGAATTGCAGGAAGGTGAAGGTGACGTAGAAGGAAAAGAGATCAGGAGGATGAAGTGGGAGGAAAAAGCATAGGGCTATAGAGTAGGAGAAAGAATTGCAGGAAGGCCAAGGTGATGTAGAAGGAGAAAGTTAAGGAGGATGGAGTTGGAGGAGAAAGGACAGGGCTATAGAGTGGAAGAAAGAATTGCAGGAAGGCAAAGGGGATGTAGAAGGAGAAAGTTCAGGAGGATGAAGTGGGAGGAAAAAGCATATGGCTATAGAGTAGGAGAAAGAATTGCAGGAAGGCCAAGGTGATGTGGAAGGAGAAAGAATGGGTCTATAGAGTGGGAGAAAGAATTGCAGGAAGGTGAAGGTGACGTAGAAGGAAAAAAGATCAGGAGGATGAAGTGGAAGGGAAAAGCACAGGGCCATAGAGTAGGAGAAAGAATTGCAGGAAGGCCAAGCTGATGTAGAAGGAGAAAGTTCAGGAGGATGAAGTGGTAGGAGAAAGCACAGGGCTATAGAGTAGGAGAAAGAATTGCAGGAAGGCGAAGGTGATGGATGTAGGAGGAGAAAGTTCAGGAATATGAAGTTGGAGGAGAAAGCACAGGGCTATAGAGTGGGAGAAAGAATTGCAGGAAGGTGAAGTTAAGGGGGGAAGGGCAGAAGAATGAAATGGGGGAAGAAAGCACATTGGGTGGGTTTGAAAAGTGCAGGATGATGGAATGACAAGGTAATGTGCAGGATTATGGGGTGGGAATAAAGAGTTCAGGATTATAGTTCGTAGCATAAAAGGAGAAAGTGCAAGATGATGGCATGGTAGAGGAAAAGCACACGTTTACAGGGTGGGAGGGGAACGTGCAGGATCACAGAGTGTAAGGGAGAGAGCACATGATTATGGCTTGCCTATATACTTAAAGGTGGCGCAGGAGAAGAAAGAGAGGAGGAATCCCCCCAATAGCAGCACAGAAAATTAATAGAATGCTGACAAGGGTTCTAACCCTTCCCCACTGTATCCAAACTCAAGAAACGTAAAAAAGCCAGAGTTCTGCTGTGAAATAAATTTGGGGCCCATTCAAATATAAACAAGTCATTGTGGTGCTGTAGTACACACATTTAAACATATGTTACGGTAAGCACTAACAATCATTATGGGGCTGCTAACACACCACAATGGCTGAAAACATGTACATGACCCTTGTTTAACATTGTAGAGCAATACAACACATGCATTGTGTGTCGTCTGCTCTGGTGTCTTGTGTTCCACTCTACTGCACAGTGCATTGGAGGTCCATTTACAATGAATGCCACTGCAACACACCCCACATCGATCAGGTGTATTGCTGAAACCTGTGGTTGCTGCCACACAAAGGTGTCATTCTGCCCTGAATGACCACTTTTAGCACTTAGCTGTGTGCAACCCATAATGTTAAAGTAGCCACCAGTAATTTGGTGCTCCATGCCATCTGACATGTCCAATGTACTGCCTGCTGCCACCCGGAAGGCCCCCCTGGTAGAAGTGAAATTTGATTCACTGTGAAGACACAAACTCTCTTTTTCAGCGAAGGAGTGATGTCGAAGTTTGGCGTATCACATGGATAAACAAACTGCCTCTGCTGGGATGCTGACATGACATGAAACGTCTCTACTGCGCTGTTTTGTCAGAGTCAATTAACAATCCTTGTTTTGCATAAGTGCCTCCACAAGCACACAGAGCTCTGGAGATAGAACGGGCTTAGATGTCTCATAGATTCTGTGCCGATAACAAGCTGTGCCGGGTCACCGTGGCACTTCCACCAAACACAATGAGAATAGTTCCCACTACCATCACTGTGGCCCATTTCAGGGGAAGCCTCGTTCCCAGCAGCTTTGTGTATTTATGTATTTATACAGCTGCTCTGGCAAACTCCTCTACTCATTTTCTCCATAATTCAACAAGGAAAAAAAAAAACACCAAATTGAATTATGTAGCAGACGTTTCCAATCTAAAATGACTAAAAAGCCTTTCCCATCAAGGTTACTTTTCCTTAGACCAGGCTTTCTCAAGCTTTTTCCTTATGCCGCGTACACACGACCGGACTTTTCAACATCAAAGGTCCGACGGAACGATTCCGGCAGACTATTTGATCGTGTGTGGGCTGCAGCGGACTTTTGAAATGGAACATGTTTCAAATTTTTCCGCCGGACCCAGTTCCTACCGAGAAATCCGCTCGTGTGTATGCTAGTCCGACGGACAAAAACCGACGCGAGGGCAGCTTTTGGCTACTGGCTATGAACTTCCTTATTCTAGTCCGGTCGTACGTCATCACGTTCGAATCCGTCGGACTTTGGTGTGATTGTGTGTGGCCAAGTCCGTTCATTCGGAAAGTCCATCAGAACTCTGTCAGAACTCCCTCGAAAGTCTGTCGGACCTAGTCCCTCGAAAAGTCTGGTCGTGTGTACGCGGCATTAGAGGAACTAATAATTTTCAGGTCTCGAGGAATCCCTGCTTAAATCAATTCATCAGAGGTCAGTGGGAAATGCTTCTTCCATTGGTGGTCAGTGGGATGAATGTCCCTTACATTGGTGATCAGTGGGAAGAATGTTCCTTACATTGGTGATCAGTGAAAGAATGTTCCTTACATTGGTGATCAGTGAGAAGAATGTTCCTTACATTGGTGATCAGTGAGAAGAATGTTCCTTACATTGGTGATCAGTGAGAAGAATGTTCCTTACATTGGTGATCAGTGAGAAGAATGTTCCTTACATTGGTGATCAGTGGGAAGAATGTTCCTTACATTGGTGATCAGTGGGAAGAATGTTCCTTACATTGGTGATCAGTGGGAAGAATGTTCCTTACATTGGTGATCAGTGAGAAGAATGTTCCTTACATTAGTGATCAGTGAGAAGAATGTTCCTTACATTGGTGATCAGTGAGAAGAATGTTCCTTACATTGGTGATCAGTGGGAAGAATGTTCCTTACATTGGTGATCAGTGAGAAGAATGTTCCTTACATTGGTGATCAGTGAGAAGAATGTTCCTTACATTGGTGATCAGTGAGAAGAATGCTCCTTACATTGATGATCAGTGAGAAGAATGTTCCTTACATTGGTGATCAGTGGGAAGAATGTTCCTTACATTGGTGATCAGTGAGAAGAATGTTCCTTACATTGGTGATCAGTGAGAAGAATGTTCCTTACATTGGTGATCAGTGAGAAGAATGTTCCTTACATTGGTGATCAGTGGGAAGAATGTTCCTTACATTGGTGATCAGTGAGAAGAATGTTCCTTACATTGGTGATCAGTGAGAAGAATGTTCCTTACATTGGTGATCAGTGGGAAGAATGTTCCTTACATTGGTGATCAGTGGGAAGAATGTTCCTTACATTGGTGATCAGTGAGAAGAATGCTCCTTACATTGGTGATCAGTGAGAAGAATGTTCCTTACATTGGTGATCAGTGGGAAGAATGTTCCTTACATTGGTGATCAGTGGGAAGAATGTTCCTTACATTGGTGATCAGTGAGAAGAATGTTCCTTACATTGGTGATCAGTGAGAAGAATGTTCCTTACATTGGTGATCAGTGAGAAGAATGTTCCTTACATTGGTGATCAGTGAGAAGAATGTTCCTTACATTGGTGATCAGTGAGAAGAATGTTCCTTACATTGGTGATCAGTGAGAAGAATATTCCTTACATTGGTGATCAGTGAGAAGAATGTTCCTTACATTGGTGATCAGTGAGAAGAATGTTCCTTACATTGGTGATTAGTGAGAAGAATGTTCCTTACATTGGTGATCAGTGAGAAGAATGTTCCTTACATTGGTGATCAGTGAGAAGAATGTTCCTTACATTGGTGATCAGTGGGAAGAATGTTCCTTACATTGGTGATCAGTGAGAAGAATGTTCCTTACATTGGTGATCTGTGGGAAGAATGTTCCTTACATTGGTGATCAGTGAGAAGAATGTTCCTTACATTGGTGATCAGTGAGAAGAATGTTCCTTACATTGGTGATCAGTGAGAAGAATGGTCATCACATTGGTGGTCAATGGAAGCATTCTCCTTACATTGGTGGCCAATGGGAAGAATGCCCCTCACATTGGAGGTCAGTGGGGAAGAATGCCCCTCACATTGGAGGTCAGTGGGAAGAATGTTACTCACATTAATGGTCAGTGGAAAGAATGCTCCTTACACTGGGGGTCAATGTGAAGAATGGTCCTTATCCTGTTGGTCAATGGGAAAATCACAACCCTTAAATTGGTGGTCAGAATGCTACCCCTACAGAAACCTAAAAAGATAAATGGTCTCTTACTGATGACCCTGGCAAGTTGCATTGGCCCCATAACTATACAGGTGCCACCAATTGGGAGGTCAGTGAGCCACAGCTCAAGGAAAAGGGTCAGCTGTAAATGCAGAGAGCCAGAGGGCAGCTAAGGGATCTTAACTGCAGCCCAAAGTGGGCCTATCCAAGAGCATGGCTGGCCCGGCCACAACACTCCAACTCCAGGAACGATATTGTCTGCATCTTTCCTGGTCTTGGAGTGTTGCGTCAAGGCAGATGTTGATTGTCCAAGAACAGGATGGAAGTGGGCTACCTCCAGGCAAACCTGCACTTAATTTATCCACTGCTATCTATGCTCCAACTTGGAGACTCAAAAATATAGAGTTAGGACTGCAGTATACAGAGGAGCCTTGACGTAAACACTGAGCTTCCACATATATTTGCAACAAAACCCTCTGTTTTTAACATTAGCTGCTAGAAAGGTTCAATTTGCTTAGTTTACAGGCTAGCTGGTAAGCGTGCAGGGACATTTTTGTTTGCTTATGATGTGTTGAAGAACGGATGTGAAAGTTGTAGAACCATCAGGATCCCAACAAGGCAAAAGGACAGCTATAAAGCCAGAGATACTAAATACAGCTCAAAATGGGTCCATCCAATGGCATGACTGGCTAAAACACTCCAACACCAGGAAAGATATTGTCTGCAGCTTTCCTGGTGTTGCAACAAGGCAGATGTTGATTGTCCACAGGTAGGATGGGAGGTCTGAAAGTTGTGGAACAATCCTGTTCTAGTTACAAAATCCCAGCTTTGGTTTGAGGAAGTCTGTGTATGTGTTAGTCCTTCTAGTCACATGGCTGAAGATGTGAATTGTCGTGGAAAACGCCGGGTGGAGATGTTAAAATGGCATTAAATGTTGAAGGCACCCAACACTGTTCTAAGAATCACTGTTCCAGTTTGACATTGTGGGGTTGATGTACTAAAACTGGAGCCCGCAAAATCTGGTGCAGCTCTGCACAGAAACCAATCAGCTTCCAGGTGTTTTTTTTTTCCCCCAAACCTTAATTGAACAAGCTGAAGTTAAAATCTGATTGGCAACCATGCTCAGCTACACCAGATTTTACACTCTCCAGTTTTAGTACATCGACCCCAGAGGGCCTTAACACTGGGGTATGTTCTTGAGACACCCATTAGAACTGAAGACCAGGGCAGGACTTACCATTGGGCTTGACTGGGCTCAAGCCCATGGGCCCCGCCCAATAGGGGCCCCCGCCGAGATACATAACCGATTGTACTCGGTTCGGCTCCACTCACAGTCACGCCCAGTCCCACCCTATGATGGACATAACACAGGGACTGGGTATGACTGTGATCCGAGCCGAGTACACTCGGCTACTCTCGGCCCCGCTTGGGACTGCGAGAGGACCCGAGAGCCACCGAGAGGACCCGAGAGCCACCGAGAGGACCTGAGAGCCGCCGAGAGTTGCCAAGAGCTGTCAAAAGGACCCGAGAGCCGCCGAGATACACAGGACTGTGTATTTTTAAACTTCAAGACTGCGATGACAAGGCTGCAAATGACAAGGTTACACTGACAAGGCTGCAATGACACTGAACAAGGCTGCAGATGGATGGGCAAGGCTGCAGATGGACACTGATAAGGCTGCATTGATAGGCGTTTAAATGTAAGTTTTTTTCCTTAAACTTCCTTCCTAAAAGTTTTGTTCCTTAAAATTCCCTCCTAAACTTGGGGTGCATGTTTATATGCCAGCGCGTGTTATACGCCGATAAATACAGTAATGTATAGAAGGTAGGGCCCGAAAGTGACTCAAGCCCAGGGGCCCCCATCACCCTAAGTCCTGCCCTGCTGAAGACCAAGGCTTGGCTAAGCTATGAGCATTATTCAACAAGTACAGTTGAATGAGAATCGCTGCTACTAGCTATACAAAGCCCTGGATAAACTAGAAGCCTTTTTACGTTATGTTTTTTGTACAGTTATAGTATAGTTGTTTTATAGTGAAAGCATTTTAACCACTACAGATCCGCGCTATTGCCAAATGACGGCAACAGCGCGGACCTACATTTCCGGGACGACGTCTATTGACGTCGTCCCGGATACGAGCGGCCTGCGCGCCCCCTGAGGGGCGCGCGCGGCGCGCTCTGTGATCGGCGAGTCCGTGAGACTCGCCTGATCACCGATCCGTGCAAGGGGTCGATCCCGACCCCTTATCACGTGATCAGCTGTCAGCCAATGACAGCTGATCATGTGATAGAACGGAGCCGGTAATCGGCTATTATTCCTCCTCGCGCTGACAGCGCGAGGAGAGAAAAAAAAATCCGATCACCGGCGGCCGTGATCGGGACATCAGTCCCGATCACGGCCAGCAATACAGCTGACCACCTGCCCCCTGCCAGTGCCCACCTGCCCACCGCCGTGCCATCCTGAATAAAAGTAAGTGCCCCCCATCAGTGCCCCCCATCAGTGCCCATAGTGCCCACAGTGCCACCTACAGTGCCACCCACAATGCCACCCACAGTGCCATCCAGCAGTGCCACCAACAGTGCCACCCACAGTGCCCACAATCTGCCTCAAAGGTGCTGCGACCCAGTGCCGTCCATCAGTGCCCAGCAGTGCCGCCCATCAGTGCCCAGCAGTGCCGCCCATCAGTGCCCAGCAGTGCCACCTATCAGAGCCACCTATCAGTGCCACCTATCAGTGCCCATCAGTCCCATCTATCAGTGGTACCTATCAGTGCCCATCCGTGCCACCCATCCGTGCCACTTATCCGTGCCACCCATCCATGCCATCTTATCTGTGCCCATCTTTGCCCATCAGTGCCGCCTTATCTGTGCCCATCGGTGCCGCCTTATCTGTGCCTATTAGTGCCGCCTTAACTATGCCTATCAGTGCCCACCAGTGCAGCCCATCAGTGCCCACCAATGCAGCCCATCAGTGCCCACCAATGCAGCCCATCAGTGCCCACCAATGCAGCCATCAGTGCCGCCTAATCAGCGCACTTCAATGAAGGAGAAAAATGACCCGTTTGCAAAATTTTATAACAAACTATTAAAACATGATTTATTTTTATTTATTTTTTTGCATCTTTTTTTGTTTGTTTAGCAAAAAATAAAACTCCCAGCTGTAACTAAATACCACCAAAAGAAAGCTCTATTTGTGGGAAAAAAATGATAAAAATTTCATTTGGGTACAGTGTTGTATGGCCGCGCAATTGTCATTCAAAGTGCATCAGCGCTGAAAGCTGAAAATTGGTCTGGGACTGAGGGGGGTTTAAGTGCCCAGTAAGCAAGTGGTTAATTAATAAATGTAGTAATTATAGTAGTTTCTATTCTATTTTATTTGTTCATTTGCCCCTTTTAGTCCTCTCTCTTTATCTTCTTCGTCTCACTTTGTGTATTTTAGATCTGATGGTTGCCGTTTTCCAAAAGTGTTGACAAAAACATGCACCTTTCTATAATCCATTTAACAGAAATCTAAGAAAGCACTAAGACTAAAAACATAAACCTCTCCATGTGAGCTCCGACAGATGCCTAAGAACAGCGTACAAAGTCAGTTTCCATCACAAGACACCTTGTCTTTTAGAATAATAATGCGGATTTCTTATGCAGCTGTTAAACACAAACAAGAAAACTCTTTCTCCTGCATTAGCGGAATACTGATGGGTTTCCTACGACAATTTTCAGCCTTGTAAAGGCCAGACCATGGGGAATATTCAACTTCATGATCTATCTTCTATTTGCCGAGATAGAAAATGTCTAGAAAAGGCTTGTTGGTTGTGCAAACGGCAGAAACGCCTGTTATCATATGTTTAAGGATGGGTTGTAGTCATCTGGTTTAATGAATATCGAATTGCTTTAATTTACCAGAAATTTCTCCGAAATTTTCACCAGAAAAGCGAAATTTCTGCTTAATAAATTCTAGAAGTACCAAAAATTTCTGGTAAGAAATTCCAGAAATACCAGAAAGGCCTTTTTTTGTACAGTGCCTGGGGCTACCAAAAATAAAGAGCCCTCTCAAGACAAGGTATTCCCCTATCAGTACTGACTTATGTAGTAGTAAATTGTAAGCAATGGCTTGGGTTATCAACCCTCTTACATCTGAAGTTTCCCCAACTTGTTCTTGCCGGTTTATGAGGCTAAGCCCCTTGTACACACGGTCGGAGATTTCCACAACCAAATCCGTCAGATTTTGCCCGTCGGATTTTGTCCGTCGGATCTTGTCCGAAACTGTTGCATACACACGGTCGGACAAAGTTGGCGAAAAATCCGATCTTTCAGAACGTGATGACGTAATTTCGTTACGATGGGACTACGTTCAGGCTAGTAGCCAATAGCTTTGATGTAGGAATTTGATCTGAGCATGCGTGGCACTTGGTCCGATCAAAATTCTCTACACATGATTGGAGTATGTCCGATCGGCCCAGTTGGTCGGGAAATATTTCCAACATGTTGGAAAATTGGGTCCATTCGGACAGAATCAGTCCGATGCATACCACACACAGTCGGATTATCTGACAACACGGTCCGATAAGACGCATTCCGACGGATTCTCCGACCGTGTGTACAAGGCTTTAGACAACCCTTTTGGAAGAGACGTTAAAGCTGTAGTAAAGTCTCAGTACGGAACTGTGTAGTAGTGAGATATGCCTTGGGCTACCGACCTTCCTATATTTGAAGTTTCTCCAGCTTGTCCTTGCAGGATTCCAAGGTGTAGACAACCCTTCTGGAAGGGGCATTAGAACCGATTCAGAGAAGAGGGGTGGAGCATCAGCCCCTTGGAAAGTTATCATATTTTTAAGGATGGGTTGTAGTCATCTGGTTTAATGAATATCGAATTGCTTTAATTCACCAGAAATTTCCCAGAAATTTTCACCAGAAAGGCGAAATTTCTGGTAAGAAATTCCAGAAATACCAGAAATTTCTGGTAAGAAATTTTCACCAGAAAGGCTTTTTTTAGACCTTTTTTGAACAGTGCCTGGGGCTACCAAAAATAAAGAGGCCTCTCAAGACAAGGTATTCCCCCATCAGTACTGACTTGCGTAGTAGTAAATTGTAAGCTATGGCTTGGGTTATCAACCCTCTTACATCTGAAGTTTCCCCAACTTGTTCTTGCAGGATTATGAGGCTTAGACAATCCTTTTGGAAGAGACGTTAAAGCTGTAGTAAAGTCTCAGTACAGAACTGTGTAGTAGTTAGATATGCCTTGGGCTACCGACCTTCCTATAGTTGAAGTTTCTCCAGCTTGTCCTTACAGGAATCCAAGGTGTAGACAACCCTTCTGGAAGAGGCATTAGAACCAATTCAGAAAAGAGGGGTGGAGCATCAGCCCCTTGGAAAGTTATCATATTTTTAAGGATGGGTTGTATTCATCTGGTTTAAAATGGTTGTAAACCCTTACAAACCACTTTGACCTACAGGTAAGCCTAGATTAAGGCTTACCTGTAGGTCCGAGAAATATCTCCTAAACCTATACGGTTTAGGAGATATTTACTAAAAGACAGTCACAGCTGTCTATGGCGCATGCGCTGTAGACAGCGGCGCGCAGGCGCACTATCGCCGTTAGCGGCATGCCGCTGCTAACGGCCATATATGCCGTTAGTGGCTGCTCTCGTGCGCATGCATGGGAGTGACATCATCGCTGCTCTGGAGATGTGAGTGGCCGGAGCAGCGATACCCGGAAGGAAGATGGACGATCCGAACTACAGGGGACAGCGGTGACATCGCTGGCTCCTGTGTCAGGTAAGTGACACATAATGGGCTACTATAAGATGCATAGTAGCCCATTATGCTTTACCTTTGCAGGGAGACAAAGGGTTTACTTCCTCTTTAATGAACATTGAATTGCTTTAATTCACCAGTAGTAAAGTTTCATAAAAAGAAAATTACCCTGCACGGTAATGGCATAATGTGCTAGTATGCATCACATAATAGCACACTACGAGAGACTTATCTTAAAGCAAAGACATCCAATAGCACGTTGTCACTGCTGACAGGGCTTCCATCTTCATCCAGTCTTCCTTCTGGGTTCACAGGCTCCTGCTGTTTGAATGGACGAGCCCCGATGGCGTCACTCCAGCGCTCATGTGCATGGGAGCCATGGCCGTGGCACATGTGTCGGTGACATCACTGACTGCAGAAGTAGTGGATATTCCTTGTACCTACAGGTCAAGTTTATTATAAGCTAACCTGTTGGTACAAGCGAGCAAGCGGTGCTTTAAAGCGGATTCAGCCCCTTGTATGGTGCCTGGGGCTATCAGAAATAGAGAGTCTAGTTGTTCCCTTGTTAGTACTGAATTATGTAGTAATGAGTTGTGAGATATGCCTTGGCTTACCAACCTTCCTATATTTGAGCAGATTCAGGTACAAGGGCTGGAGTGTCATGGAGCTACTGGTGATAGAGAGATGCCCCTGGAGACAAGGCGTTTCCCTGTCAGTACTGAACGGTTTACTAGTGAGTCGTGAGATATGGCCTGAGCTACCAACTTTCCTAGTTTTGAAGTTTCTCCAACTTGCCCTTACAGGTTGGGTTACCAACCTTCCTATATTTGAAGTTTCTCCAACTTGTCCTTGCAGGATTCCAAGGCGTAGACAACCCTTTTGGAAGGGGCATTAGAACCGATTCAGAAAAGAGGGGTGGGTTGTCAGCCCCTTTGAAAGTGCCTAGAGCTTTTGGTGATGGAGATGCCCCTCGAGACAAGGTGTTTGACTGTTAGTATTAAACTGTGAAGTAGTGAATTGTGGGATATGGCTTGAGCTACCAACTTTCCTAGTTTTGAAGTTTTTCCAACTTGCCCTTACAGGTTGAATTACCAACCTTCCTATATTTGAAGTTTCTCCAACTTGTCCTGGCAGGATTCCAAGGCGTAGACAACCCTTTTGGAAGAGACGTTAGAACCGATTCAGAAAAGGAGGTGGAGAGTCAGCCCCTTGGAAAGTGCCCAGAGTTACCAGTGATGGAGATGCCCTTTGAGACAAGGTGTTCCCCTGTGTGTATTAAACTGTGATGTAGTGAATTGTGGCATATGGCTTAAACTACCAACTTTCCTAGTTTTGAAGTTTCTCCAACTTGCCCTTACAGGTTGGATTACCAACCTTCCTATATTTGAAGTTTCTCCAACTTGTCTTTGCAGGATTCTAAGGCGTAGACAACCCTTCTGGAAGAGACGTTAGAACCGATTCAGAAAAGGGGTTGGAGAGTCAGCCCCTTGGAAAATGCCCAGAGTTACCAGTGATGGAGATGCCCCTCGAGACAAGGTGTTCCATTGTTAGTATTAAACGGTGAGGTAGTGAGTTGTGGGATATGGCTTGAGCTACCAACTTTCATAGTTTTGAAGTTTCTCTAACTTGCCCTTACAGGTTGGGTTACCAACCTTCCTATATTTGAAGTTTCTCCAACTTGTCCTTGCAGGATTCTAAAGCCGCGTACACACGGGCGGACTGTATGGCCAACTTAGTCCGTCAGACAATCCGACGGACAGTCCGTCCTACTTTCGAATGAACGGACTTGACCGCACACGATGCACAAACAGTCCGTCGAAAGTTTGCGCGATGACGTGTACAGCACGTACGACGGGACTAGAAATAGGAAGTCCAATACACAGCAATGCAACCTTTCGCCGTGTAAATCCTTTCTGAGCATGCGTCATACTTAGTCCGTCGAACTAGCCTACTGACGAGCGGATTGTCCGCTGAAACCAAAGTACGACGGACAATATTACGGAAATTCCGAAATACTTAGTCCGCCTGACTGCACACTGAAAAAGTCCGCTAAAGCCCACACACGAGCGGACTGTCTGCTGAAATGTGTTTCGACGGACTAAGTTGGCCAGACAGTCTGCCCATGTGTACGCGGCTTTAGGCGTAGACAACCCTTCTGGAAGAGACATCAGAACCGATTCAGAAAAGGAGGTGGAGAGTCAGCCCCTTGGAAAGTGCCCAGAGTTACCAGTCATGGAGATGCCCCTCGAGACAAGGTGTTTCACTGCTAGTATTAAACTGTGAGGTAGTGAGTTGTGGGATATGGCTTGAACTCAGGGCCGTCTTTAATCCTGATTGGACCCTGGGCAAAAATTTTCTTGCCCCCCCTCCCATGCAATTTTGCTCTCCACCTGCTCTAAGACATACAATAGATATCAACTAGACTTAAAATCAGTTTACTGTATCAGATCAGGCAGCAATTGCGATTGGTTGCCAGTGGTTACAGTGTATCATTACTGCTTAATGACTGGTTGCTAGAGGTTACAGCACACATTACGGCTCACTGATTAGTTGCTAGAGGTTACAGCACACATTACAGCTCACTGATTAGTTGCTAGAGGTTACAGCACACATTACAGCTCACTGATTAGTTGCTAGAGGTTACAGTTAATTATTTCTGCTTGTTAATTGGTTGCTAGAGATTACTGTAAAGTAATATTGCTCACTAATTGGTTGCTAGAGGTTACAGCACATCATCTCCTCACTGCAGGGGCGCATGATACACATATGAATGCCGCCTTTATTTACAATGCTGCCGGCCGAATCTATTTACATAGTAATGCCACCACTATTTACATATGAATGCCGGTTATTTACATGTAAACACAGGGTCTGCAGGTGAGTCATCTGTACACAACAATAGGGCAGAGCTGGGCAGCATTAGTACCATCACTTCACACTGAGATATCGGGACACAGCACAGGACTAAAACTTCAAGGGACAAGGAAATTTACACTGGGATAGTTGGCAAGTATGAGGCAGCTGCTTTGGGCCCCACAACAATGACAGGGCCCAGGGCAGCTGCCCCTTTTGCCCTGCCTTAAAGACGGCCCTGCTTGAACTACCGACATTCCTACCGACTTTCCTACGAAGTTTCTCAAACTTGCCCTTTGCAGGATTCCGAGGTTTAGACAGACCTTCTGGAAGTGGTGCTACAGGTGACTCAGGTATGGGGGGGGGGGTTGACCAGTTTGTATTTTGGGGATGCCGTATGAGCCCATTGCCTCACCCTACATATGAATGAAACTTGAAACATGGTCTAAAAAGTGGAACTTAGCCTTCACCGATTTACCAAGTCTTAAAAACTACAAATGTCTTCACATCAACCGCACAACAGCAAGTAATAAAGGGAATCTAAACCGCTCGGTGTAAATATGTTTCTTCGATTGGAGAACCGTAAAGCAGTTTGATATACCGCCTAGGAAAAAGTGAAAAGTGTTTTGTTTAAGAAAGAATGACAGAAATATCAGACATAAGGGAGCTTATTATATTAAGCCATGCAGGAAAATTATTTATTTTCAATGCCGCACACATAAAGCATTTTACTCCGTTTGGACAGAACAAAATATATTCTGGTGAGGCTAATTTAGCGGTGCCGGGGTCTGTTATTTATGGCAGGAGGAGAACGAAGGAGATGGG
Organism: Lithobates pipiens; assembly: GCF_037356315.1. Taxonomy (NCBI): domain Eukaryota; kingdom Metazoa; phylum Chordata; class Amphibia; order Anura; family Ranidae; genus Lithobates; species Lithobates pipiens. Next base: position 259,258,885 of record NW_027507685.1, on the reverse strand, counting down.
AACGTCAAGATGTTGAAACATTTATAAATAACAGGAACGGAGGGGTGTGCAGGAAGGATTAATAAAAAAAAAAAAAAAAAAAACCTTTGCCTGCCTGGAGTTTTATATTTTTTTTTTTCCCTCGGTCCTAGGAGGGTCGCAACCGCAGCCACGCAGGACAATGCAAATATTTGAAGGCGCTAGCTGTTCTTTTTGAAAAAAAAAGCTTTGAAATACTTTTTTTTTTTGAGAAGTGACGTTTATAGCCAAAATATCTCAAAAGTCACTAAAATAACATGTTCCAGGAAATCCAGCTGTTTTACCAACTAAAAAAAAAAAAAAAAATTTTTTTATATAAAACAACATATGTGCACAATAACAATATAAACCACTTAAGCCCCCCGGACCAATTTGCAGCCAAAGAACCAGGCCCCTTTTTTGCGATTCGGCACTGCTTCGCTTTAACTGACAATTGCGCGGTCGTGGCGACGTGGCTCTCAAACAAAATTAGCGTCCTTTTTTTCCCCCACAAATAGAGCTTTATTTTGGTATTATTTGATCACCTCTGCGTTTTTTTTATTTTTTGCGCTATAAACAAAAATACAGCGACTATTTAGAAAAAATGAATTTTTTTTTACTTTTTGCTATAATAAATATCCCCAAAAAATATTTAAAAAAACATTTTCTTTCCTCTGTTTAGGCCGATATGTATTCTTCTACATATTTTTGGTATAAAAAAACGCAATTAGCGATTATTGATTGGTTTGCGCAAAAGTTATAGCGTTTACAAAATAGAGGATAGTTTTATAGCGTTTTTATTTATTTATTTTTTTACTAGTAATGGCGGCGATCAGCGATTTTTTATTGTGACTGCGACATTATGGCGGACGCATCGGACATTTTTGACACATTTTTGGGACCATTGTCATTTATACAGCGATCAGTGCTATTTAAATGCACTGATTCCTGCGTAAATTACACTGGCAGTGAAGGAGTAAACCACTAGGGGGCAGTGTAGATGTTATGTATGACGTGATGTGTTTTTTTTTATTGTAGGGGGGGCGTGGCCTGGCATGTGACGTCACTGATCGTCCTTCCCTATAAAAAGGAAAAGACGATCGGTGACAGCCACACAGGGAAGCACGGGGAGAGGTTTGTTTACACAGATCTCTCCTCGTTCTTCAGCTCTGTGACCCAATCGCGGAACACCAGTGGCGATCGGGTCCGCTCGGTCCCGTGGTCACGGATCACAGGACCGGGTCGGGAGCGCGCCGCCAGCGGCGCGCTCCCAACCCATGGTTGGGCACTTAAAAATCGCGTACCGGTACGTGACCCGATGCCCAGCCGTGCCATTCTGCCAATGTATATTGGCATGAGGTGGTCCTTAAGTGGTTAAGAGGTGTATTTACAAAAGAAAAAAGTTTTTAAAGCTATTCGCTCTATAAAACAGCATGTACATTTGTTCTGTGCGAATAGAGAGCAAAATCAAATGTTTTTAGGCTATTTCTATCTATCTATCTATCTATCTATCTATTCTAATCTATCTATCTATCTATTCTAATCTATCTATCTATCTATCTATCTATCTATCTATCTATCTATCTATCTATCTATCTATCTATTCTATCTATCTATCTATCTATTCTAATCTATCTATCTATCTATCTATCTATCTATCTATCTATCTATCTATCTATCTATCTATCTATCTATCTATTCTAATCTATCTATCTATCTATCTATCTATCTATCTATCTATCTATCTATCTATCTATCTATCTATCTATCTATCTATCTATTCTAATCTATCTATTCTAATCTATCTATCTATCTATTTTAATCTATCTATCTATCTATCTATCTATCTATCTATCTATCTATCTATCTATCTATCTATCTATCTATCTATCTATCTATTCTAATCTATCTATCTATCTATTCTAATCTATCTATCTATCTATCTATTTTAATCTATCTATCTATCTATCTATTTTAATCTACAGTGGTGTGAAAAAGTGTTTGCCCCCTTCCTCATTTCCTGTTCCTTTGCATGTTTGTCACACTTAAGTGTTTCGGAACATCAAACCAATTTAAACAATAGTCAAGGACAACACAAGTAAACACAAAATGCAATTTGTAAATGAAGGTGTTTATTATTAAAGGTGAAAAAAAATCCAAACCATCATGGCCCTGTGTGAAAAAGTGATTGCCCCCTAAACCTAATAACTGGTTGGGCCACCCTTAGCAGCAACAACTGCAACCAAGCGTTTGCGATAACGTGCAATGAGGCTTTTACAGCGTCCTGGAGGAATTTTGGCCCACTCATCTTTGCAGAATTGTCCTAATTCAGTTACATTAGAGGGTTTTCGAGCATGAACGGCCTTTTTAAGGTCATACCACAACATCTCAATAGGATTCAGGTCAGGACTTTGGCTAGGCCACTCCAAAGTCTTCATTTTGTTTTTCTTCAGCCATTCGGTGGTGGACTTGCTGGTGTGTTTAGGATCATTGTCCTGCTGCAGAACCCAAGTTCGTTTCAGCTTGAGTACACGAACAGATGGTCGGACATTCTCCTTCAGGATCTCTTGGTAGACAGCAGAATTCATAGTTCCTTTTATCACGGCAAGTCTTCCAGGTCCTGAAGCAGCAAAACAGCCCCAGACCATCACACTACCACCACCATATTTTACTGTTGGTATAATGTTCTTTTTATGAAATGCAGTGTTCCTTCTACGCCAGATATACTTGGACACACACCTTCCAAAGAGTTCCACTTTTGTCTCATCGGTCCACAGAATGTTGTCCCAAAAGTCTTGGGGATCATCAAGATGTGTTGTGGAGAAATTGAGACGAGCTTTGATGTTCTTTTTGCTCAGCAGTGGTTTTCTCCTTGGAACTCTGCCATGCAGGCCATTTTTGCCCAGTCTTTTCCTGATGGTGGAGGCATGAACGCTGACCTTAACTGAGGCAAGTGAGGCCTGCAGTTCCTTGGACGTTGTTGTGGGGTCTTTTGTGACCTCTTGGATGAGTCGTCGCTGCGCTCTTGGGGTAATTTTGGGCGGCCGGCCACTCCTGGGAAGGTTCACCACTGTTCCATGTCTTCGCCATTTGTGGATAATGGCTCTCACTGTGGTTCGCTGGATTCCCAAAGCTTTGGAAATGGCTTTATAACCCTTTCCAGACTGATAGATCTCAATTACTTTCTTTCTCAATTGTTCCTGAATTTCTTTGGGTCTCGGCATGATGTGTAGCTTTTAAGGATCTTCTGGTGGACCTTACTGTGTCAAGCAGCTCCTATTTAAGTGATGCCTTGATTGTGAACAGGTGTGGCAATAATCAGGCCTGGGTGTGGCTAGAGAAATTGAACTCAGGTGTGGACAACCACAGTTATAGTATGTTTTAACAAGGGGGGCAATCACTTTTTCACACAGGGCCATGATGGTTTGGATTTTTTTTCACCTTTAATAATAAACACCTTCATTTACAAATTGCATTTTGTGTTTACTTGTGTTGTCCTTGACTATTGTTTAAATTGGTTTGATGTTCCGAAACACTTAAGTGTGACAAACATGCAAAGGAACAGGAAATGAGGAAGGGGGCAAACACTTTTTCACACCACTGTATCTATCTATCTATCTATTCTAATCTATCTATTCTAATCTATCTATTCTAATCTATCTAATTTTATTTATTATTATTATATTAATATCTTAGGAACAATTCTTATGTTTACATATGTAAAATATATATACATTTTTCAAACTTAGAATATAAAAAAAAAAAAAAATATAGTTTAATTAACTCAACTTATATATATATAAAAAAAAAAAAAAAAATATATATATATATATATATATATATATATATATATATATATATATATATATATAAATAATAATAATAATAATAATAATATATATTATATTATTATTATTATATATTTAGAAATTATATAATATAATATAAGTTATATTATACAGTATATATATATATATATATTTTTTTTTTTATATGAAACATGCTTATATTTACATGTTAAAAAAAAAAAATAATATATATATATATATATATATATATATATATATATATATATATATTATACATATCTATATATCTAATATGATATTATATTATTTTTACATATATACATAAGCATTTATCACAAAAAAAATGTAGTACATGCAGGGACCCCTTTATTAGGGCTTGTAAAAAATGATACAATGTATATGGGCTCGATGTTCAATCTATGATCAGATGTCATTGGGGGCTGGGTTTACACAGCAGTCTGTCAGTGGTGGGCGGTGCTTACTAAGCAGGGGTGGACCTTTGCATAGGAGGCAGGGTTTAGTACCACCCTTCAAAAAATATCCCCAAA
>NW_027507685.1:259227031-259249531 GCF_037356315.1 Lithobates pipiens | reverse complement strand
ATGTATAAACACAATATGGAAACATTGAGAATACATTTAACATGTAATTTGCCAGGTTTACACTTACAAAAGTCAACACAGCGTTGACACAGCATTGACAAATTATCAGCCCCTGATATTTACGAAGTCTGTACCATGTGATCACTGTGACCAATTACAATAGTACACAATGAATCGCTGAGATTGAAAGCCCTTCATTGAGTACAACTGACATGTGATTGTTGTGATTGGTCACAGCTATCAAATGAGACAGATGCACTGTGATTGGCCCTGACTGTACCATGTAATCACTGTGACCAATCACAATAGTACACAATGAATGGCTGTAAGAGAAAGCCCTTCATTGAGTACAACAGACATGTGATTGTTGTGCACTGTGATTGGCCCTGACTGTACCATGTGATCACTGTGACCAATCAAAATAGTACACAATGAATGGCTGTAAGTGAAAGCCCTTCAATGAGTACAAATGGCATGTGATTGTTGTGCACTGTGATTGGCCCTGACTGTACCATGTGATCACTGTGACCAATCACAATAGTGCACAATGATGGCTATGAATGAAAGCCCTTCATTGAGTACAACAGACATGTGATTGTTGTGCACTGTGATTTGCCCTCACTGTACCATGTGATCACTGTGACCAATCAAAATAGTACACAATGAATGGCTGTAAGTGAAAGCCCTTCAATGAGTACAAATGGCATGTGATTGTTGTGCACTGTGATTGGCCCTGACTGTACCATGTGATCACTGTGACCAATCACAATAGTACACAATGAATGGCTGTAAGTGAAAGCCCTTCAATGAGTACAAATGGCATGTGATTGTTATGCACTGTGATTGGCCCTGACTGTACCATGTGATCACTGTGACCAATCACAATAGTGCACAATGATGGCTATGAATGAAAGCCCTTCATTGAGTACAACAGACATGTGATTGTTGTGCACTGTGATTTGCCCTGACTGTACCATGCGATCACTGTGACCAATCAAAATAGTACACAATGAATGGCTGTAAGTGAAAGCCCTTCAATGATTACAAATGGCATGTGATTGTTGTGCACTGTGATTGGCCCTGACTGTACCATGTGATCACTGTGACCAATCACAATAATGCAAAATGATGGCTATGAATGAAAGCCCTTCATTGAGTAGAACTGACATGTAATTGCTGTGATTGGTCACAGTGATCACATAGTACTGGGATGCGCAGGAGGCGTGTGGCTGGAAAGACGTCACATGACGTCCACCCAGGATAAGAGAGCTCCCCTTGGCCATCATTTTGCTCTAGGCTGGGCACCCTTCAAAAACAGTTGATTTCCTCAAGGAATGTTCGCCATAAGCCAAGTGTAACAGCGCTAACGGTTCCCTTTTACCAAGCAAAATTTGATGTTAATCCGCTGCTCCCGATTCCTGTCACTCATTTTCTGCCAACAGAGAAACGCACACACGTGTTACTTCTTCTACTACTTCGTAAGGGCTGAGTCCACTGGTCTTTCGACCCAGGAAAATTTGGGCTTGAATTTGTTAGTGTATATAAATCTGATAATAAACCTAACACTCTCCTCCCCCCCCCACACAGATTGGAAATGATGTTGTCTGCTGGGCCTCCTGTTCTCATTTATGTCTCACTACTAGTACAGGAGGTGTGTTACTAGCCAGATCACCGGGAGAAAACAGAAGGGAAAAAGCCTAAAAAAAAAACAAAAAAACAAAACAAATGCAGCCACCATAAATAATGATTGGTAAGCTGAAACATATTTCCTTTTTTGTTGTGAGTTTAATAGCCCTTTAACAATGAAAGGTATAAAAAAAAATGGATTCTGGGATTTAATAAGCCCAATGTACCCAGATGATATCAAGTCGGAGAACACAGAGCCGTGTATTTACATTTTCCTCGCTGCAATTATTTTTGAATGTCTTTGCATTTCCAAATAAACGAGCTTCTTGTTTTGAGAAGTGTGGGAAAATATTCCAAATCTGAAACTCGTTAATACAACCACTAATTATACTTTATTTCTGTAACATTTCTGTCCCCCAAAGGGAGGAGAAGGGGGCGAGCACGACACTGTCAAAGGAAAGCCAGCTAATTGTATACAAGTGAAAGAGGATCATTGGAAAATGTTGAGGTGTGCTAACTTTGAAGAGTTCAGAATGGAATCAACCTTTTCTGCTACAAAAAAATTCAACATATCTGCTGGGCCTGTTTAAAGTAAAATTCCAGCTTTTCCAGACCATGGGGTCTGGGAAAAGGACGAAGCCAGAGTCATGCCAAGCAGGCCAGCTGGGACTTCCTCAGGGGTGGTGGTCTGGGCCAAGTTGGCCACGGGGCCCTGGGGAAGGGGAAACGTGTTGCAGCTCCAAGGCAGGCGGTAGGGACCTTGGAAACCTGTGATGGTCCTATCAAGGTCTTGCCAAGCTGGCCCAAAGGAACTACAGTATTTGCATTACAGGACGATGTGACCTCTCTGTGTGTTGTAATATACTGTTGTAGCACCATAATTGCTGGGCCTGTTTTAAGTAAAATCTCAGCTTTCCCATCACCTTAAAAATTTGGCCATGGGGTCGGGGAGAGGAGGAGGAAGCTAGCGTCATGCCAAGCTGGCCAGCTGGGACTTCCTCAGGGGTGGTGGTCCAGGTCAAACTGGCCACAGGTTTCTGGGGAAGGGGGAACTGGCTGAAGTTCCAAGGCAGGCAGTTGGGACTTTCAGAACACGTGATGATCATGTTAAGGTTGTGCCAAGCTGGCCCAAAAGAACTATTTGCATTACGGGGCAGTGCAACCTCTGTGTGTGCCATAATATAATGTTGTAGTATCATAACCGCTGGGCCTGTTTTAAGTAAAATCCCAGCTTTCCCATTACTTTTTTTTCCAAAATATTTTATTTAGATTATAGAAAAGATGAGCAACATACAGTATATATATATATATATATATATATATATTTATAGAGAGAGAGAGAGAGAGAGAGAGAGAGGTTTCCATATAATAACAGCATCTGCTAGACAGAGAAGGTTTTATCACACAAATAAGAGGTGTAGTAACCAAGAAATAAAATAATGAAGTAGAAGAGCACTATAGCTGTCTCAACTGTTAGAGGAGGCGTGGATGTATTACCGGGGCAGCCTCCTACCCAGCTGGAAAGGGGAGTGTCCTCAGGGTAATCTAATTTCCCATCACAAATTTGGCCATGGGTCAGGGAGAAGGAGGAAGCCAGAATCATGCCAACCCGGCCAGTTGGGACTTCCTCAGGGTTAGTGATCCAGGTCAAGCTGACCACGGGGTCTTGTGGAAGGGGGAACTGGTTGAATCTCCAAGGCAGGCAGTTGGGACTTTGGGAACCTGTGCTGGTCCTATCAAAGTTGTGCCAAGCTGGCCCAAAGGAAATATTTGCATTACCGGATGATGCAACCTCTGTGTGTGCTATAATACACTGTTCTAGCATCATAATTGCTGGGCCTGGTTTTATTAAAATCACAGCTTTCCCATCACTTTAAATATTTGGCCAAGGGGTCTGGGAGAAAGAGGAAGTCAGTACCATGCCAAGCTGGCCAGCTGGGACTTCCTCAGGGGTAGTGGTCCAGGTCAAGTTGGCCACAGGATCCTGAGGAAGGAGGAACTGGTTGAAGCTCCAAGGCAGGCAGTTGGGACTTTGGGATCCTGTGATAGTCCTATCAAGGTTGTGCCAAGCTGGCCCAAAGGAACTATTTGCATTACGGGACGATGCAACCTCTGTGTGTGCTGTAATATATTGTAGTATCAGAATTGCTGGGCCTGTTTTAAGTAGAATCCCAGTGGCACAACTGAAAATCTATCAAGACATGGCTGACCACCTAAACTGACAGGCAAGGAGAGCATTCATCAGAGAAGCAGCCAAGAGGCCCATGGTAACTTTGGAGGAGCTGCAGAGATCCACAGCTCAGGTGGAAGAATCTGTCCACAGGACTAGGGTCCTTTCACACAGGGCTTGTCTGTTTTGACAGACTCTACTTGCTCAGCAGGGATCGATCCGTTGATCTCCGCTGAGCAGGCGGATGATAGGTCTGTCTCTGCTCACTGTGCTGAGATAGATCTGTCAGAGCCTCGCTATTCTCTATGGGGAGATCGGATGAAAATGGATCCGCCTGTCCGTTTTCATCCAAACTGATCCGCCATACGGATGGAAAATAGGATCTCCATCCGTCTGGATTTGGAGGACGAGATCGGCTCAGATATCGGCGGATGTCAGTGGACATGTCACAGCTGATATCTATCGCTCCATAGAAGTGAATGGAGCGTCCGATCAGGTCCACCTAAAAAACAGACAGGCAGACCTGATCGGACAGCATGTGTGAAAGGGACCTCAGTTGTGCACTCCACAAATCATGCAGTTTTGGAGAAGTGACACGAAGAAAGCCATTGTTGGAAGGAAGCCATAAGAAGCCCTGCTTGCAGTTTTCGAGAAGCCATGTGGGGGACACAGCAAAGATGTGGAAGAAGGTGATCTGGTCAGATGAGACCAAAATTCAACTTTGTGGCCTAAAAGCAAAACACTAGGTGTGGGGAAAACTAACACTGCACATCACCCTGAACACATCATCCCCACCGTGAAACATGGTGGTGGCAGCATCATGTTGTGGGAATGCTTTTCTCCAGCAGGGACAGGGAAGCTGGTCAGAGTTGATGGGAAGATGGATGGAGCCAAATACAGGACAATCTTAGAAGAGAACCTGTTAGAATCTGCAAAAGACGGGGCGGAGGTTTCCCTTCCGGCAGAACAACGACCCGAAACATCCAGCCAAAGCTACAATGGAATGGTTTAGATCAAAGCATATTCATGTGTTAGAATGGCCCAGTCACAGTCCAGACCTAAATCCCATTGAGAATCTGTAGCCAGACTTGAAAATTGCTGTTCACAGACGCTCTCCATCCAATCTGACAGAGCTTGAGATATTTTGCAAAGAAGAAGAATGGGCAGAAATGTCCTCTCTAGATGTGCAAAGCTGGTAGAGACACCCCCAAAAAGACTTGTAGCTGTAATTACAGTGAAAGGGGGTTCTACAGTATTGAAAGGGGGTTCTACAGTATTGACTCCGGGGGGCGCCATACAAATACCCCCCCCCACACACACACACACACACACACACACTTTTCACATATTTATTTGTAAAAAAAATTGAAAACCACTTATAATTTTCCTTCCACTTCACAATTATGTGCCACTTTGTGTTGGTCTATCACATAAAATCCCAATAAAATACATTTACGTTTTTGATTGTAACATGACAAAATGTGGAAAATGTCAAGGGGTATGAATACTTTTTCAAGGCACTGTATATTGCCTAACTACAGTGTAGTCTGAAAGGAGGTCCAGGACACAGCACAGATGTGGACAGCCACACATGTCCACCAGGGGAGACCCGTCCATTAAGGCCTCCCCCCTTAATTGCCACCTCCCCTATCCATGCGCTCGGCCCCTTTTAGGACACCGGCGTATGGATCCCAATGCGGAGGGGCTGTTTTTTTGAAGCACCGCCAGAGGCTATAATAGGCTTCAAAATAGGGTAGGCTCGGGTCGCAGAGAGCGCGCTCCGAGCCCACCTAGGTGTGTTGCAACAGCGAATGAATATTCATTGTTGCAACACTGATCCTCCTCCCGGGCCAAACAGGAAGCTGGTTTTGGTACCGGTTGCCCTATTGGCTGAAAGGACAAACGATCATATTGGACGCCTAGGAGGAGGAGGGAGGAGCCACACGACGGAAGCTGTCGTGATGCAGAGAGGACACAGAAGCCGCTGCCCATGGGAACCCGCAACCTACCGCCCATAGGAACTCGCAACGTGCCCATAGGAGCTGCATGCAACCTGGCCGCTGCCCGTCACCCTTAGGAGCCCGCCCGCCTGCAACCGATAGGGTAAGTGCCGGGGTGGCGAGGAGTGCCGACGTCTCACCAAATGGGGGAGGTGGTTGTTTGCCGCCCCCCCCCCCCCCCCCAAAAAAAAAACACCAGCTGCCACTGATGTCCACCATAGGTTAGAGGCGTAACTAGACCCTAGAACTTCCCCATAAGCACCACATTTGAGCGCAGTGGATTGCTTTTACAGTTCTTTTGTCGACTAGTTACAGTACATAGTTACATAGTAGGCGAGGTTGAAAAAAGACACAAGTCCATCAAGTCCAACCTATGGATCCCAGAGAAATTCTATTCTTTGCTCTACTGACCTTCTCATTCTCTTCTTACATAGACGCTTCTCCCCTTTTTCTATCTCTGGTGCCCTCCTTGGCACTACCTACTGCTACTGACCCAAACCACCACATAATCTGTTAGTTCTCCTGTGTTGTAATTTCTCCACAAACCATAAACTCTACTCCTACACAGGCCTACATTTGGCCTTCCATATGAGATGGCCCCATTAGTAGCTCCATGGAGTTTTGGCTGGTTGAACCCCGGTGCTGCTTAGTAGTCCCTGTCTCCACCACCAGGGGTGCTTAGATAGGAGTTGTGCAGGAGGCCTCCCTCATCATACTGAGCTCTTCGTCAGGTTGGGTACTTGATAGGCAGCTCACATATTCACAGTGGGATCATGCAGATCTCTATGACATGACATTTTCATGTATGATTCAACATCATGGAATCATGAAGTCAATCCCGCCATAGACATCTTGCCGTGACACGCATTAGCTTCAAGTCTATCGTTTGTCATAGGAAATGTAAAATATATGCAGATAAATTAAGAATGAGGCCAGTGATTAGTGACAGCAAGCGCCTCGCCTCCTCCCGCCTAGTCCCCCGGTAATCACATCAGTGTAATTCTGTCCCCTCTGATGTACACTTAACATCGCTCAATCGCTGCGGCAAAGTCTGAAAGCCCCGGCAATCCCAGTCCTTTCATCTGCAGAAGCACGGCTCCTCTTCTTGACCTGGGTTTTTTTTTTTTTTTCCATTTTTTTTTTCTCTTTGTTGACAATCTGAAGGCAACAAATAGGGGATGAGCCAGAAAAGTGCTTTCAAATGAGAAGTCCTGACATATTAAATTAGCTGGAATCGTACTGAGGTGTTCTCTCTCCCGGCTAAGACTGTAAAAGCATCCGGTACAAGGAAGATCAATTTATAAAAAAGGATTAGAACTTTCTACTTTGACAAAATGAGAGAAAGAAAAAAAAAATAAAAAATTATAATAAAATCGCTCTCAGGCAGAAAGGTTTGTTGCGCCGGTTCCAAACGAGCAGAAAGGAAAGGCTGCAATTTAAAAGTCCTTGTTTGTGATTTTATTTTTATTTTTTTCAGAGCCGCATTTTTTTTCATACTTTCTTGACATCATTTTTTTTTGGTCTTAAAAATTTAAGTTTAATTTAAATAGATTCCTATTGCAAAAGGTTAATTGTTTTTTTTTTTTAACAAGATGAAAAGAGCAGATAGTATGCAATATTAAACATATTCCTAATTAGCCACAGCGGCTATTAATCCACCTTGTGAGTATCAATTTTTTATTTTATTTTGAAAACACGGATATGACTTTGAAAAAAGTAGCAGTGACATCATCACCGTGCTTTGCATAGCCTTTGCTATTCTATGAAAGTGCAATTATCTTTTACATTTTAGAGTGTTTATAAAAAAAAAAAAAAAAAAAAAAAAATATATATATATATATATATATATATATATATATATATATATATATATATATATATATATATATATATATATATATATTATATATATGCAGTACACCCCTTACTCCACCCACTACAGAAAAAAAACACTATATATTATTTTTATATTATCTATCTATCTATATATATCTATATCTATATCTATATCTATATATATATATATATATATATATATATATATATATATATATATATACAGATATATATTATATATATATTTAAATATCTATCTATCTATCTATCTATCTATCTATCTATCTACCCCCCTCTCTCTCTCTCTATATATATATATATGTATATATATATATATATATATATATATATATATATTTTTTTTTTTTTTTTTTTTTTATTTATTTATTCCACTTGTGTTTGACAAAAAAAAAAATATTATATATGCCTATATCTATCTATCTAGATAGATAGACAGATAGAAAGACAGATATATATCTATAATTAGATAATTCCACTTGTGTTTGACAAAAAAAAAATATTATATATATATATATATACACATTTTTTTTTTGTTACCCAAAATCTCCATTTCCAGGTCGCTACAGAAATCCGTAAATTATAAAAGAAACAAATAATTTTCTACATAACATTTATTGAATTATTATACATTTATTATTACATTTATTATATTATATTCTATTATAATATGTATTATTTATTTAAATAATGCAGAGTAGCGTCATTGTCACCCCATAATTTACATTGCCAGTAGACAGATTTTTTTTTCTGTCAATGGTATCGCTGTGTGTCACTTTAAGGGGATGACCGACACAAATGCATAACAGAAGAGACCCTTGAGCCACCGCCTCATCGTGGCACTACGGGTGGAATAAGTCACATCCACGACTTTCCTAAAGTTCTCCGTACAGCCGCTGCACTCTGCTCTATCCATACTTATTAACTTATAACTCCGAACACGTTATTGGCAAAAAAACATTTCAAAGTCAGATGACGACTAAGCCGTGACAGACAACGGTGGCTCGCCAGGCGACTCTATGAAAATGGATCACCCGTCAAACCTTGTGGCTTCAACTTACAAACGGCGGAAGTCTTGTGTGGGTTCCCAAATAGATTAGACTTAGATTACTTTCTGTCCGTCCCGGTTTCTGAGTTTGCCCGAGACCTCGGGGACACAAGGAAGAAGAAGAAAAAAAAAAAAAAACAACAACCTGCTCATAAATCCTCCATGACATCTTCAGTCCTAAATAAAGATTTCCCACACTGGGAATTTGACAGATTGGTAGCTTCTGTATGAGTCAAACCTGAATATCTGTTCTTGCTCTAAACTAAAACGTGGTCAGGATTGCTATGGGGGGTTTCGTAAAGACTTAGAGGTCTCCTTGGATAACAATTACAAGGTCATTCATTTGGTGAATCTGCATGTACATTAATTGTGTAAAAATTTGGTAAAGGCCTTGTTCTTTGGGCCATTTTTTTCTTCTGAGTGAATGTTCTCTTATTATGGGCAGTACTAAAATACCATATTTTAGAAACTAGATGTCATTGGCCAAATATGGCCACGTGGTCATATTTGGCCAGTGATATCATGTTATGCCTGCCCTTCCATTTATAAAGCCGGAGATTCCTGGACAGTAACTTAATGGGGCCAGGTGACTTCACCGGAGGCTAAGGAAATGGCGAGAACCCACCGCTTCCTACAATTGTTGTAGTTGCCTTTATGATAATCCCCAATATCGATAGTACAACGACAGTAACTGCATTATATGTGCAGCCTCTTGGCAAGACATTTATCAACCAAGAATCACGTAAACCCATATGCCCACAAGATGGTCTCTCTGGTTGAGAACCACATCTCTACAATATAGTTGGATGGCATATAACTGTTATAGGGGCGGTGCCTACAGTATCTCTCTGCTTTTATGGTCCAGTTTTGCAGTTGTCTAATAAATGTCTCATTGTATGAATAAAATTGTTTGAGGGGCGTCTATTCCCCCTATATTTTAATTGTTGTGTTGTTGGTCTTCCCTGAGCACCGTAAAGGTCCTTCTTGTTTGAGGGCACATGGGCATACATTATCAATTGGATGTGGTGTCCCTTTGTAAAGCCCAAAATTCTATAATTTGGTTTTCAACCAAGAATCAGATGATCGCAGATATATATATATAGTTGTAAGAGGTATCGCTTAAGGGGGACTGAAAGCCCCACCGCCAGCCACAGGTAGAAATCAAATTCTTCTTTTTTTTCTACAATAAACTTTATTCCATAGGAAACCATGAATTCCAAACAATGGCATCCACGAGACCCTGCTCCTTCTCCAGCACATTTCATCTCAAGGGGGGGGTTAATGATGGAGGTCACAACGATCTGGTTGTCCCTTGTTGTGGTGAAACACCTTGAAGGAGAAGCAGGGTCTGGTGGAAGGTATTGTTTGGAATATACGTCAAATCCTTTCTTTCTTGTTTTTTTTAATAAAAAATTTTCATAGGGAAGAGTAAATTACAAACATGTGTATCCACAGTATCCACCAGACCTTGCTCCTCCTCCAGCACATTTCATCCTAAGGGGGCTTTAATCATGGACATGCAATTGCCTGGTTGTGTCCACCTTTGTGGTGTAAAACGTTGGAGGAGGATCAAGATCTGGTGATCTGGGTGTTTAAAATGTAGATCACATCCTTTTTTTTTTTTTTTCAATAAACTTTATTCCATAGGAAACAGCATCCACCACACCCTGCTCCTTCTCCAACACATTTCATCTCAATTAGGATTTAATCATGGAGGCAACAATAATCGAATTGTCCAGCTTTGTGGTGCAACATGTTGAAGGAGAAGCAGGGCCTGGGGGAAGGTGTTGTTTGTAATGCACGTCAAATTCTTTCTATTTTCTTCACAAAAAAAAAAAACGTTATTCCATAGGGAACCGTGAATTACCAACAATGGCATCCACCAGACCTTGCCCCTCCTCCAGCACATTTCATCTTAAGGGGGTTTAATCATGGACATGACAATTGTCTTGTGGTGCAACAGGTTGGAGGAGGACCAAAGTCTGTGGAACCGCTTAGTTTGAAATGTACACCAAACCCCCCCCCCCTTTTTTTTTTCAATAAACTTTATTCTATAAGGAACTGTGAATTACAAACAATGGCATCCACCAGACCTTGCCCCTCCTCCAGCACATTTCATCTCAAGGTGGTTTAATCATGGACATGAAAATTGTCTTGTGGTGCAACAGGTTGGAGGAGGACCAAAGTCTGTGGGACCGCTTAGTTTGAAATGTACACCAAACCCCCCCCCCTTTTTTTTTTTCAATAAACTTTATTCTATAAGGAACTGTGAATTACAAACAATGGCATCCACCAGACCTTGCCCCTCCTCCAGCACATTTCACCTCAAGGTGGTTTAATCATGGACATGGCAATTGTCTTGTGGTGCAACAGGTTGGAGGAGGACCAAAGTCTATTGGACCGCTTAGTTTGAAATGTACTCCAAACCCCCCCTTTTTTTTTTCAATAAACTTTATTCCATAAGGAACTGTGAATTACAAACAATGGCATCCACCAGACCTTGCCCCTCCTCCAGCACATTTCATCTCAAGGTGGTTTAATCATGGACATGAAAATTGTCTTGTGGTGCAACAGGTTGGAGGAGGACCAAAGTCTGTGGGACCGCTTAGTTTGAAATGTACACCAAACCCCCCCCCCCCTTTTTTTTTTCAATAAACTTTATTCTATAAGGAACTGTGAATTACAAACAATGGCATCCACCAGACCTTGCCCCTCCTCCAGCACATTTCACCTCAAGGTGGTTTAATCATGGACATGACAATTGTCTTGTGGTGCAACAGGTTGGAGGAGGACCAAAGTCTGTTGGACCGCTTAGTTTGAAAAGTACACCAAACCCCCTTTTTTTTTTTTTTCAATAAACTTTATTCTATAAGGAACTGTGAATTACAAAAAATGGCATCCACCAGACCTTGTCCCTCCTCCAGCACATTTCATCTCAAGGTGGTTTAATCATGGACATGAAAATTGTCTTGTGGTGCAACAGGTTTGAGGAGGACCAAAGTCTGTTGGACCGCTTTTTTGAAATGTACACCAAATCCTTTTTTATTTCTTTTTTCAATAAACTTTATTCCATAAGGAACTGTGAATTACAAACAATGGCATCCACCAGACCTTGCCCCTCCTCCAGCACATTTCATCTCAAGGTGGTTTAATCATGGACATGACAATTGTCTTGTGTTGTAACAGGTTGGAGGAGGACCAAAATCTGTTGGACTGCTTTTTTTGAAATGTACACCAAATCCTTTTTTTCTTTTTTCAATAAACTTTATTCCATAAGGAACTGTGAATTACAAACAACGCCTTCCACCAGACCTTGCTCCTCTTTTTTTCATCATGTAGGTGATGACTAGTTGTCCCCTTTCGTGGTGAAACACACTGAAGAAGAAGCAAAGACCAGTGGAATGTGTTCTTTAGAATGCACGTCAAATTCTTTCTTTTTTTTTTCAACAAACTTTATTCTATAGGGAACCATGCATTACAAACAAAGGCATCTACCAAACCCTTCTCCTCCTCTAACACATTCCATCCCAAGGGGGTTCAATCCCCCTGTCCAGTTGTCCCCTTTTGTGGTGAAACAGGTTGGAGGAGGAGCAAGGTCTGGTGTACGACGTACGATTTGACGTACATTTCAAACAACCAGATCACCAAATCTTGAACCTCCTCCAACATGTTGCACCACAAAGGTGGACACAACCAGACAATTGCATGTCCATGATTAAAGCCCCCTTAGGATGAAATGTGCTGGAGGAGGAGCAAGGTCTGGTTTTTAATGCACAATTCCCTATGAAATAAAGTTAATAAAAAAAATAAAAAAAAGGAAAAGCAAGGATTTGACGGGGTTAACGGCATCCTTCACTCTCAATCAGGCGATCACGTTGGAGAGTCGCACAGCTGGAAAATAGTTGCAAGCAGCCACATAAATCCAGCTGACATTTCTATTGCCCACTTTCCCAATTTCACGGCTCCCATCTTGAGGAGCCGCGCAGGCAATAAATGTTAATAAGCATTGTTCATTAATATGCAGCCATCAAACCTGAGGCTCCCCGGATCACTAATGAGTGTTTGTTACTCTTCATTCTCGACATAAATATGGAGGAGATTCAACAAGTTTCTGAGAATGAAATATCATAGCGACGCCGTTATCATTTCAAGAGGGTAATTAAAGTGATGTATAGTCATACCATGCATACATCGCTCTATAGACGCGGAGACATAATCTATGCTGGAGCTCTCCATCAAAATGAAAAGGGATGTATAGGAGATAAAAATTATTTATGGCCGTTGGCCAGTCTGATCGAGAGCTAAAGATGAACTTCAGCCTCGCCTCCGGTCTCGCACAGTTGTAAAGGTTCCTCTCCTGGACTGAAATGGCTTCCACTGATTTCACTGCACACTGTGAGGGACTGTATTGGCACGTACACGCAATCGGAATTATGGTCGTAAAAAGGTCTGATGGTTTTCCCAATGGAACTCCGCTCAAGCTATCTTGCCTACACACGGGTCACACCAAATTCAGGCCGTCAAGAACGCGGTGATGTACAACACGAATGACGGGACTTGAAAAAGGAAGTTCAATAGCCAGTAGCCAATGGCTTCTTGTCGTAGTTGAATTTAAGCATGCGTGAGTTTTTGCGTGTCGGAATTGCATACACACGATCGTAAATTTCCGATAGAAAGTTTTTACTTTGGGAAAATTGAGAACATGCCCCCAATTTTTTTTTGCTGGAATTCGGCCAGCTAAATTCCGAAGGAGCCTACACACGGTCGTATTTTCTGATGCAAAGCTCTCATTGGTCTTTTGCTGGCCGTAATTCCGATTGGGTGCACTTTTTTGTTTTAGGCAGATTTGGGCGTTTTTTTCTCCTGCTTTTTACATTGGTGACCTTTTGACCTTTACAAAATGCCGGCAAAAACGCAGCAAAATTGTGGCAAAAATGTGGTAAAAAATACGGCAGGAAATCGTGTGACTTTCTGCCTGAAAACACTACGCTCAGGTGTGAATCGGGCCTTAAATTGGTTGAAAAGACTGAAGCTTTTTTTACCTTTGTGCAATCTATTCAAGAAGGTAAAAAAAACAAAACAAAAAAAAAACATTGAAATGCATGTATCCAACGCCCTGCATGGAGATAAGGGGCTGGGCATGTGTATTAGGGGGGCAACGCCCCTGTGCCCTTTATGGACCAGCTGCTGCTGCCTGAGTTGCCTCTTGATCCAGCACGAGAGCCTTGGCTGTCCTGGGACTCCCTCTCCTCATTGGATGAGACAGCAGCGGATGCCATTGGCTCACACTGCTGCCAATCACAGCCAATGGACTCCCTCTCCTCATTGGATGAGACAGCAGCGGATGCCATTGGCTCACACTGCTACCAATCACAGCCAATGGACTCCCTCTCCTCATTGGATGAGACAACAGCGGATGCCATTGGCTCACACTGCTGCCAATCACAGCCAATGAGCCAATGAGGAGAGAACGGAGCGGAGGGTGTAAACTGCAGCTCTATATGTCTTATGGACACATAGAGCTGGGCTCGGGAGTGAGCCCTGTAGCAAGTGGTTTGCAATTGGGGGCACTGGGCATTTTTTTTTTTTGGCCTTCAGCTTTAAAGGGCAACTCCAACCTAAAGAGTGTGTGGGGTAGAGAGAGAGACAGGGAGAGAGATAGAGATAGAGAAAAGAAAGAAAGAAAGAAATAAAGAAAGAAAGAAAGAAAGAAAATGAAAGAAAGGAACAAAGAATAGGCAAGGAAGAAAGAAATAAAGAAAGAGAAAGGAAGAAAGAAATAAAGAAAGAGAAAGGAAGAAAGAAAGGGAGAGAGAGAGAGAGAGAGAGAGAGAGAGAGAGAGAGAGAGAGAAAGAAAGGGAGAGAGAGAGAGAGAGAGAGAGGAGAGAGAGAGAGAGAGAGAGAGAGAAAGAAAGAAAGAAAGAAAGAAAGAAAGAAAGAAAGAAAGAAAGAAAGGGAGAGAGAGAGAGAGAGGGAGAGAGGGGGGAGAGAGAGAGAGAGAAAGAAAGAAAGAAAGAAAGAAAGAAAGAAAGAAAGAAAGAAAGAAAGAAAGAATAGGAGAGGAAGAAAGAAAGAGAAAGGAAGAAAAAGGAAGAAAAAAAAAGAAAAAATTTAAGAAATAAAGAAAGAGAAAGGAAGAAAGAAAGAAAGAGAAAGAAAGAAAGAAAGAAAGAAAGGAAGAAAGAAACAAAGAAAGAGAGAGAGAGAAAGAAAGAAAGAATAGGCAAGGAAGAAAGAAAGAGAAGGGAAGAAAAAGGAAGAAAGAAAGAAAAAATGAAAGAGAGAAAGAGAGAAAGAGAAAGAGAAAGAGAAAGAGAAAGAGAAAGAGAAAGAGAAAGAGAAAGAGAAAGAGAAAGAAAGAAAGAATAGGAAAGGAAGAAAGAAAGAAAGAAAGAGAAAGGAAGAAAAAGGAAGAAAGAAAGAACAAAGGAAAGAGAAAGAAAGAATAGGAAAGGAAGAAAGAAAGAAAAAGGAAGAAAGAAAGAAAGAAAGTAAGAAAAAAAGAAAGAAAAAAGAAAGAGAAAAAGAAAGAAAGAGAAAGGAAGAAGGAAAGAGAGAGTGAAAAGCTGAGAGATAGAGAGAAAGAGATTGATAGAGGGAGAGAGACATAGGGTGTGAGAGAGACAGAAAAGAGGGAACGAGGAAACAATAGGGATTTGTCTTCTTCCAGAGTCTTTGTGACCTCACAAGTTCGGCGACTGTATAAATATCCGGCTCGCTCCGTCTCTAATCAGCTGATAAATAACACTCGCATATTTTATTTATTCATCTCCAGCAATTATTGGGTTGTTGAGTTTAACAACCTATTAAAGAGGCTGTGTAAATACACGATCATTACAACGAATATCTCGTTACCCGAACGACTTCTTGTTTACAGTTCCACGCTTTAACTTTTAATGCAAAACCATAAGACTTCCAGCGGTTGTCTTTGTGTTATTATGTATGGAGAAGTCCGTCACTGTGTGCAATTGTTCTACTCAGCTTAGAGCAAAATTGGTTATTAAGCTGTATAAGGCATTCACACAAATTTGGAGAACAAAATACATTAATTAGACGTTTGTACTTTTTTTTTTTTCTTTTTTAAGGGTATAGCGAGTCACAGTTCTGGAATAATATCTGCAGCTATAAGGCGACTTCAAATCAGGAGAACAAAAAATATGTACCATTATCTGTACTGATTTTTAACAGATGTGTCTAAATATTGATCTTCAGCTTGGACACCATAACCATGGAAATGTCCTCGGTGCATTTATCCGGTAGTAAAGTCCCAGGAAGATTTATCCCAGGAGTGGCTCTTTGCTCTGAATAGGCCCCTGCCTCTTTAGTAGATTTTTTTATTTTATTTTTTCAAATTCTTTTTATTGAGTGTTCTCATATTTCCAAGCCAGTAAAACAACGACACATCACCCGCAGATATCTGAGAATCAAATACAGTCAGGGGCGGACTGACAACTCATGGGGCCCCCCCGGTCAATTGGAGATTATGGGGCCCCCAGGCAACCAGAGATTATGGGGTCACACAGTAGACACAAACACACAGTATACAATCACACAGTATACACACAGTATACAATCACACAGTATACACACAGTATACAATCACACAGTATACACACAGTATACAATCACACAGTATACACACAGTATACAATCACACAGTATACACACAGTATACAATCACACAGTATACACACAGTATACAATCACACAGTATACACACAGTAAACGATCACACAGTATACACACAGTATACAATCACACAGTATACACAGACATGTACACACATTATACACAGACGTGTTTCTATTTGCTGAGAAGGTACTGGAGAGGTGGGGCAGCTATAATCTCAGGATTTTTAGACCAAAAGGATGTCGGTAAGGGACATTTCAGAGACAAATATAAAAAAAAACACAAATTTTTACATACTGCCCCTTTTTTTACTGAGGCTGGCAACCCTGATGGGGCCCCCTAGTGGCACAGGGCCCTCGGGCAGTGCCCGAGTGGCCCAATGGTCAGTCCGCCCTTTGAATACAGTCATAATGCTAAATGAGTACACATAGAGTTACATGTCAGTCGTAAGTGTTGAGTCGTTTTAGTGGTTGGAGACATGGTGGGCTGATGGTAATAATAATTAGGAACATAATAAACACAACAACAAGACAAATGGTAAAGGCCTAAGGGCCGGTTCACACAGGGGGCGATGCGAGGCGACACGACTTGCCGCGCCGCGACCTGCCGCGACCTCAGCGGCGACTTGCAAATGACTTCTGTATAGAAGTCAATGCAAGTCGCCCCGAGGTCACCCAAAAGTAGTACAGGAACCTTTTTTCTAAGTCGGAGCGACTCGAGTAGCTCCTCTTAGAACGGTTCCGTAGTACAGAACGGGGGCGACTTGTCAGGTCGCGGCACGGCAAGTCGCGTCGCCTCGCATCGCCCCCTGTGTGAACCGGCCCTAATACTAATACAAAGCCAAGGGGAGAAGGATAGTATTACCACCCAATACATAATACAAGTGTTGTGGTCCTCAAGAAATTTGCCCTTGACTCCCTCCTTATCATTCCTTACCACCCCCTCCCCCCCCCCCCCCCATTGCCTATCTCCTTCTAATGTTATGTAACTTTACAATGCATCATACATTAGAAGCTGGATTACTCACATACTGTTGTTTGTTCTACTATATTTGGAATGATAATTACCGCCAACCATAAGCCTTATGCCGCGTACACCCGATTGGATTTTCCGACAGCAAATGTTGGACGTCAGCTTGTTGACGGAAAGTCTGAGCGTGTGTAGGCCCCATGGAACATTTGTTGTTGGCTTTCCGCCAGAAAATGTTGGCTAGTATGTCTTCCAATTTTTCCGCCGACAAATGTCTGTTGTCGGATTTTTTTCCGAGCGCGTGTGCACAAGTCCGTCGGACAAAAGGCCAAAGTACAAACACGCATTGCTCGGAAGCAAGGACGAGCCGGGAAGCGGTCGGTCTTGTAAACTGGCGTTCGTAATGGAGAATTAACATTCGTGACGCTGCAAATTATGAAATGTGGAAATGTAGCGCAACAATTCTCTTCTTCTATAACGGGATAATAATGAAGCTGCTTTGCTGGTGAT
This sequence comes from Lithobates pipiens, assembly GCF_037356315.1. Taxonomy (NCBI): domain Eukaryota; kingdom Metazoa; phylum Chordata; class Amphibia; order Anura; family Ranidae; genus Lithobates; species Lithobates pipiens. Next base: position 259,231,724 of record NW_027507685.1, on the reverse strand, counting down.
ACTGATGGAGTTATTGCAAACTAATTTTCAAAGGCTTTTTTTTTTTTTCGAGTGGCATAAAGAATAATATTATTATGGTTTTCTTTTTTTTTTCTTTTTTTTTTTTGGGGGGGAAAGTTACCACAACAACACCATTATCCCGTAGTTTTGTTATAAATTCTAATTTTATTTTTATTTTTATTTTATTTTTAATTATTATAAAGTATTACACATGATTAAACAATTTCAAACATATATATATTACTTACATATATAATAATCACATTTATTATTTTATTTCCTCTTTTCCCTCCTCCCAAACATATCTTGGATATTTTAACATATAAAAAAGAAAGAAAAATAAATAAATAAATAAATAGTAGTTTTGTAAGATAAAAGATACAACTATGTTGGTGTCCCTTGTCAATTTTACATTGTATTTTTTTTTTTTTTTTTTATGTAACTGTCTACTCCCAAACTGTCATTTGAAGTAAAACACACAGCCAAGTATTATTCTACACATTTTTTTTTAATTGTGCATTAAAAAAAAAAAACAATAAATAAATAAATAATAAAAAATAAATAGAACCCTCTGTATCTAAACTTTAAACTGCCCTGCATGTTACACTGGGAAAGAGAAATGAGGAAGGAATACTCACTATCGCAGTGGCATATGGCGCTAAAACATAGTGGGAAATCCTCTGCTTGTATAGATCACTGGGACAACGCCCAGAAGATACTACATCGATGGTATCTAACCCCGCTACGCATCCACAAAATGCATACAGATACAGCCCCTTTGTGCTGGAGAAACTGCCAGCACATGGGGAATCTTCTTCATATATTACGGAGTTGTGAAGTTATTAACCCATATTGGAAGACGGTGGAGTCCCTGATCAGAGACATTACAAAGTCTAAGTGTAAACTGGATCCAGGTTTGGCTCTTCTTAGCCTCTCGATAGAACAATTCCCACCAGTAATGCGAAAAATAGTGATTAATATCCTCTTTGCTGCCAGAATTTCGCTAACAAGACATTGGAAGACCCCCACACCCCCTTCTCTAGAGGAGGTTATTATCAGAGTAAACAACATATATCTTATGGAAAAGATGTTAGCTTACAAAGATGGGGCAATCCCGGGTTTCCATAAATATTGGGGGACCTGGGATTCCTCCAAACATGCCTCTCCACATATGTGATCTAATTCGTGGATTTTCATGTTGAATTATACCCTGACATTACGTTGCCTGAACCCAAAATGCGCTTCATCCAACTGCAGTGTAAGCAAAGGTAATTTCATTAATTTTAACCCAGGAGTAGTGCCCAAGGAGGACTATATATCTTTGTTTGTGTTGAATTTTCTTGGTTAACGTTTTCCCTATGCTTTATGGACAAGTCTTGCCGTCCTATATATTAATACAAATGAGCTGCGTACTTACATGTACCATCGCCCTTGACCCTCGGTAAGGTCAAAGGATACTGATATTCGGGTAATCCTACTCTAGCGCTAAGCCTGCTCACAGTGTGTACCCGTCTGGGGTGACAGGCTAGGCCTACTAGTAGGCCATGTATTGTTCGCAATCTATCATAGCTCTAATAGGATACTATTGTTATTATCTTCTTATCTATGTGAGTATGTGGAACACTGCCTTCAATATGTATGACAATGCTACATATTTCTTTGTTGATTGATGTATACTTGTTTCATTCAAAATCTAATAATAATCTTTGGTTAAAAAAAAAAAAAAAAAAAATAAATAAATAAAAAATTAGACATGCTATCTGCCAATAGAACTTAAAAAGAAAAAAGTGAATTTTATCCATCCAAAAATAAAATCACTATTATTCAACCAAAAAAATAAAAATAAAAGATAAATGTCAAAGCAATAACTCCAAGGCCAATAATAAATAACACGTCATCTCCTCCGATTCCACAACATGTCTGGTTGGCGAATGGCCCTTTCAGAAATTAACTGAAAAGCGCGAAATGAAAGGCGCAAAAAGAAAAGCGCGAATCCACACTCACCAGACTTCTACTAACAGGAAATTAGCAGAAGGAGCCCAAAGGGTGGCCCTAAAGAGCTGAAAAAAAAAAACACGTAGTATGTCTAGTACAACACTACATTCGTAATTGTTGGCCAACAATTGTGTGACCGTGTGTGCGCAAGACAAGCTTGTGCCAATGCCCTTTGGACAAAATTCCACGGTTTTGTTGTTGAAAAGTTCGATCATGTGTACGGTAGACATGTGCAAAAGGAAAAAAATGTGTTTAGTTTCGTTTAGTTTTAATTCGTTAATTCATTAATTTCGTTTAGTTATATTCGTTAACTTCCTTAAATTCGTTTTCGGATTTTTTGTTTTCTACCGAATTCGAAAAATCGGTCACATTCGAAAATATTTCAACCAAATTCGAAAATATTTCTACCGGATTCGATATGATTACAACATGATTCGACATTATTGCAACCACATTTGAAAATATTTTGTGACCCGACTTTAGGGCCATGTATCTCGGGGTCACTTGGTGCTAGACACTTCAAATTTGGATATGTTGTAGTGCTAGTATTATTGTGTTTGCATACCACATTTGGGGTTTCTAGTTATAAGTGACCCCGAGATATGTGGCCCCAAAATCGGGTCGCAAAATGTTATTAGTTATTAGAGCAGAGAATGACATTTTGCGACCCGATTTTGGGGCCACATATCTCGGGGTCACTTATAGCTAGAAACCCCAAATCTGGTATGCAAACACAATAGTACTAGCACTACAACATATCCAAATTTGAAGTGTCTAGCACCAAGTGACCCCGAGATACATGGCCCTAAAGTCGGGTCACAAAATATTTTCGAATGTGGTTGAAATAATTTCGAATGCAGTTGAAATAATTTCGAATGCAGTTGAAATAATTTCGAATCATGTCGAATTTATTCGAATTCATTCGTTATATTTCTTTCGTATTCGTTGTAATTTGTTATTTTTTTTCGGACATTCGGATGCATCCGAATGTCCGAAAGATGCAAAATTCGGCCGAATTTCGATTCGTTACAAAACGAATTGCACAAGCCTAGTGTACGGGGAATAAGACTCTTGCTGTAAACTGTACACTGAATACCGTACGTCTTCATTGTACTTACAGACACAACTTTATTTTTTACACTGTAAGTGATACATGGCTAATTTCTGTATGGAAACAACTTTGATTTCAATAAAATGTTTTTGGATAAAAATAAAAAAAATCTGAAGGGCTCCCAATGTATTGGTAAGTTGGGTCTTGGCATTCTATATTTAAATGGGTGCATAATATGCTCAATTTCAGCTTTACTAAAGGGTGCTTTAATAAACCGTTTCCACCATTTGAAATAGTGTTATGTTCACACATGCAGTAGAAATCTGCAATTTGGCACCTAATTTCTCAAGAAGGCTGTTAGGGATCACTTAGAACAGGGAAATGCAATTAGCGGACCTCCAGCTGTTGCAAAACTACAAGTCCCATCATGCCTCTGCCTCTGGGTGTCATGCTTGTGGCTGTCAGTGTTGCAATGCCTCATGGGACTTGTAGTTCTGCAACAGCTGGAGGAACGCTAATTTCCTATCCCTGACTTAGAGCAAACCCAGATAGCAAGTAATTGTGCTGCATGTTTGACAATGACTTATTCAACTATTGCTAGACTTGCCAGGCTTCACAAGTTTGTTGCAGAATTGCAGCAAGTCCGCATCGCATGGCTCCAGATCAACTTTCTTTGCAAACATTCTGCAAGTTCTGGTTCAGTTACGTTGTGTAATAGTCATCCCACCACAGGGGGTCACTGTGGCTGAAGTTTCATGCTGTAGACTTGCAGAGCTCCTGCTGTAGACTCATCACTGCAACTTTGCTCTTTCTAGAGATTTACCACACAAATTTGCTACACATTGGAAAAGTGTCAATTAGAACTTGTGCTTCAAGTGCTCTGCAGGTGTACAACGTACCAGGGAAAATGTGCAGCGAGTTACCAAGTCTTACAGTTCAACACTGCCTCACATTTGTGGCAAGTTATCTTTGCTATCTGGGAAATGCTATCTTTGCTATCACACGCCCACAGGTCCTGGTGCCCGGTGGCCTATTTAAACCCAGGATCTGCCTGGCCTTAGTGCTGGATTGTCTTCAGCTCTGGTTCCTTTGTTCCTAGTTCTTAAAGGTCTGCTTACCTTGTCCCTGACCTGGCTACACCTGGCATCGCTCTTGGGTTGCCTCTACCGGTTATGTCTGTGGCTCTCTTGTGTTACTGACATCGGCGTGGACTTCTGACCACAAATGCGCCTCCTGACTTGGTACCCTGCAGCCAGCACATGACTGACTTCTGCCTGTTCCTGACCCTGAACCCAATCCCATTCCCTTCACCTGTTTGCCTGGATGCTGCTGAACATAGCTTGTGGCTTGACTTCATACTGCTACAGATAGGATTCCTGCCTTCCCAAGCCTTAGTTCACTACTCCAGCTTCCCTGCACCACCTCTCTCCCTCCCCCGCTCTCTCTCCCCCCCCCCTCTCCCCCTCTCTCTTTCCCACTCCCCTCTCCCCCCTCTTTCCCCCTTCTCTCCCCTTCTCTCTCTCCCCCTTTCTCTTTCTTCCTCTCTCTCTCTCTCTCTCTCTCTCTCCCGCTATCTGCACAGTGGTCTCTCCCATGCTCCCTATCTGCACAGTGGTCTCTCTCTCGCCCCCTATCTGCACAGTGATC
>NW_027507685.1:259213643-259221143 GCF_037356315.1 Lithobates pipiens | reverse complement strand
AAAAGTCCCACATATGTGGTATCCCCGTACTCAGGAGAAGCAGCAGAATTTATTTTGGGGTGTCATTTCACATATGCCCATGGCATGCATGAGCAATATATCATTTAGTGACAACTTTGTGAAAAAAAAAAAAAAAAAAAAAAAGTTTGTAATTTTCCCGCAACTTGTGGCAAAATATAAAATATTCCATGGACTCAACATGCCTCTCAGCAAATAGCTTGGGGTGTCTACTTTCTAAAATGGGGTCATTTGTGGGGGTTTTGTGCCATCTTGGCATTTTATGGCCTTCAAAACTGTAATAGGTAGTGAGGCGTGAAATCAAAAATTTACGCCCTTAGAAAGCCTGAAGGCGGTGCTTGGTTTTCGGGGCCCCGTACGCGGCTAGGCTCCCAAAAAGTCCCACATATGTGGTATCCCCGTACTCAGGAGAAGCAGCAGAATTTATTTTGGGGTGTCATTTCACATACGCCCATAGCATGTGTGAGCAATATATCATTTAGTGACAACTTTGTGTAAAAAAAAAAAAAAAATTTTTTTTTTGTCATTATTCAATCGCTTGAGGCAAAAAAATAAAATATTCAATGGGCTCAACATGCCTCTTATCAATTTCCTTAGGGGGTCTACTTTCCAAAATGGGGTCATTTGGGGGGGTTTTGTACTGCCCTGTCATTTTAGCACCTCAAGAAATGAGATAGGCAGTCGTAAACTAAAAGCTGCGTAAATTCCAGAAAACGTACCTTAGTTTGTAGATGTGACAACTTTTGCGCAAACCAATAAATATACAATTATTGACTTTTTTTTTACCAAAGACATGTGGCTGAATACATTTTGGCCTAAATGTATGACTAAAATTGAGTTTATTGGATTTTTCTAATAACAAAAAGTAGAAAATATCATTTTTTTTCAAAATTTGCGGTCTTTTTACGTTTATATCGCAAAAAATAAAAATCGCAGAGGCAATCAAATACCATCAAAAGAAAGCTCTATTTGTGGGAAGAAAAGGACGCAAATTTTGTTTGGGTACAACATTGCATGACCGCGCAATTACCAGTTAAAGCAGCGCAGTGCCAAAGTGTAAAAAGACCTCTGGTCATTTACCAGCAAAATGGTCCGGTCTGAAAGTGGTTAATGGGCGGCTTTAGTGATGAATTATTAAGGGGAGTATTTATTGGAGGTAAGTGGTGGGGGAGTCGGGACAGACGGGGGTCTGAGTGACACAGAGACAGTCCAGAGACCGTTCATTAAACTCTGCCAGAAAAGATGCTGAGTGCGTTGGACGGGTCGCCGCTGCGGAGTCTGTGCAGCTTCTTGGATTTCCTAACCCCCCCCCCCCCCTCTCCAGGGGCTATTTACAAAGGCCAGAAAAACTGCTTGATGGAATTTAAAAATAGAGACTTGGGAAAAACACATGGCAATCCAGGAGGACAAAAATTGGGTTGATTTACTAAAGGGTCTTAAAAAGGTAACACTCCACCTTTATGGGCAAATAAATGTATAGCAAAAATAGTATATTTTATATTTACATACTATATATATATATATATATATATATATATATATATATATACATATATATACATATATATATTGTTTTTTTACAAATAAATATGTGAAAAGTGTGTGTGTGTGTGTGGGGGGGGCATTTGTATTCAGCCACCCTTTACTCCGATACCCCTAACTAAATTCTAGCGGAACCAATTGCCTCCAGAGGTCACCTATTTCGTAAACAGAGTCCACCTGTGTGTATCTTAATCTCAGTATAAATACAGCTGTTCTGTGAAGCTCTCAGAGGTTTGTTAGAGAACCTTTTTGCTGCGTAGACACGATCGGAATTAGCTCTGATGGTTTCCCCCCCCCCCACGCTCAAGTTGTTTTGCCTACACGCGGTCACACCAAATCCCGACAGTCAAGAACGCGCTGAGGTACAACACTATGACGAGCCAAGAAAAAATCATGTTCAGTGCTTTCCGAGCATGTGTAGGAATTTTACGCGCCGGAAATTGCTACAGACGATCGGAATTTGCGATAGAAACTTTTTGCGCCGGAAAAATTGAGAACATGCTCTCAAAATTTTGCTGGCGGGAATTTGGCCAGCTAAATTCCGATGGACCGTACACACGGTCGCATTTTCCGATGAAAAGCTCTCAGTGAACAAACAGCATCATGAAAGCCAATGAACACACCAGAGAGGTCAGGGATAAAGTTGTGGAGAAGTATAAAGCAGGGTTAGGTTATAAAAAATGATCCCAAGCTTTGAACATCTGACGGAGTTCTGTTCAATCCATCATCGGAAAATGGAAAGAGTATGGCACAACCGCAAACCTACCAAGACATGGCCGTCCACCTAAACTGACCGGGCCGGGCAAGGAGAGCATTCATCAGAGAAGAGCCAAGAGGCCCATGGTAACTCTGGAGGAGCTGCAGAGATCCACAGCTCAGGGGGGAGAATCTGTCCACAGGACAACTATTAGTCGTCTCTCCACAAATCTGCCCTTTATGAAGAGTGACAAGAAGAAAGACATTGGAGAAAGAAAGTCATAAGAAGTCCTGTTTGTAGTTTGTGAGAAGCCATGTGGGGGAGGGGGCAGCAAACATGTGGAAGAAGGTGATCTGGTCAGAGGAGACCAAAATTCAACTTTTTCACCTAAAAGCAAAACGCTATGTGTGGGGGAAAAATAACACTGCCCATCCCCCTGAACACACCATCCCCACCGTGAGACATGATGGTGGCAGCATCGTGATGTTGGGATGTTTGGGAAGCTGGTCAGAGTTGATGGGAAGATGGATGGAGACAAATACAGGACAATCTTAGAAGAAAACCTGTTAGAATCGGCAAAAGACTTGAGACCGGGGCGGAGGTTCACCTTCCAGCAGGACAACGACCCGAAACATCCAGCCAGAGCTACAATGGAATGGTTTACATCAAAGCATATTCATGTGTTAGAATGGCCCAGTCACAGTCCAGACCTAAATCCCATTGAGAATCTGTGGTAAGACTTGAAAATTGCTGATCACAGACGCTCTCCATCCGATCTGACAGAACTTGAGATATTTTACAAAGAAGAAGAATGGGCAGAAATGTCCTCTCTAGATGTGCAAAGCTGGTAGAGACACCCCCAAAAAGACTTGTAGAGAAAGGGGGTTCTACAAAGTATTGACTCCGGGGGGCGCCATACAAATGCCCCCCACACCTTTCACATATTTCTTTGTCAAAAAATAGAAAAACATTTATAATTTTCCTTCCACTTCACAATTATGAGCCACTTTGTGTTGGTTTATCACATAAAATCCCAATAAAAAACATTTACGTTTTTGGTTGTAACATGAGAAAATGTGGAAAATTTCAAGGGGTATGAATACTTTTTCAAGCCACTGTATCGTACCTGTGGGATCCCTCTAGTAGCCGGAGATCATAGAATTAGACACCGCTACTACAGTGATCTCCACAAGCCTCCAGGCCCCATGCTGACTGGCCTTCCTGCCGCATTCTGAACACAGGAGGTCGGCCATCTGGCACGGAAGCCATTCAGAGAATTCTGTGAGTTTTCTGAATGGATGAAAAGCATTCACTGATTGGATGAGGTGGAGAGTGATGTCACCTTGCCACCTCCGAGAATTCTCCTACCAATAGGAATTGAAGTTAAGATGAGATTACCTCCAAAGGTAGACCTGCACAAAGCTGGAATGGGCTACAAGGCCATCAGCAAGAAGCTTGGCGAGAAGGAGACAACTGTTGGAGCGATTATTCGCAAATGGAGGAAATACAAAATAATCATCAATTGGCCTCGGTCTGGAGCTCCATGCAAGATTTCTCCTCATGGGGTGAGGATGGTCATGAGAAAAGTGAGGGATTAGCTCAGAACTACACGGGAGGAGCTTGTGAATGGTCTCAGGGCAGTTGGGACCACAGTCACCAAACACACCATTGGTAATGCAATAGGCCGCCATGGACTGAAATCCTGCAGAGCCCACAAGGTTCCCCTCCTCAAGAAGACACATGTACAGGACCATCTGAAGTTTGCCAATGAACATCTGAAGGATTGGGAGAAAGTCCTATGGTCAGAGGAGACCAAAACTGAACTCTTTGACATTAACTCAACTCGCCGTGTTTGGAGGAAGCAAAATGCTGACTATGACCCTAATGCCTCGTACACGCGATCAAACAATCCGGTGGAAAAGTCCGGCAAACTCAAGTCCGCCGGACAATCCCCCTGTGTGTGGGCTCCGGCAGACTTTTTTTACCCAAAAGTCTAAGAAAGTATTTTTGCACTCCAATCTGTCCGCCGGACTCGCATTTCGGCGGACAATACGGCCGCGTGTGTGCCGTACTTTTGAAATTAACGTACTTTTCCCCACCCGGAGAGAAGTCCGCTCATTTTGAGCGTGTCTCCAGGTAGCCGGGACCAACGAAGGAGGTGTCGCTGGCCCGGTCACCTGGTATGGACTTAAAGGGGAATCCCTACGCCGAAAAATCGGCGTGGGGGTCCCCCCCTAGGTCCATATCAGACCCTTATCGGAGCACGCTACCCGGGCCGTCCAGGAAAGGGGGTGGGGATGAGCAAGCGCCCCCCCCCCTCCTGAGCCGTGCCAGGCCGCATGCCCTCAACATGGGGGGTGCCTTGGGGAAGGGGGGGCCGCGCGGAACTCATTTACATGGGGACAAGTTGCTTTGGCACCCCCCCATGTTGTGGGCACATTGCCTGGTCCTGGCTGGCTGGATAGCGTGCTCGCATAAGGGTCTTATATGGACCTGGGGGGGGGACCCCCACGCCGGTTTTTCGGCGTAGGGGTTCCCCTTTAAGTCCATACCAGGGGACAGGGCCAGCGACGCCTCCTTTGCTGGCCCCAGCTACCTGGAGCCGTTCTCAAAATGAGCGGACTTCTCTCCGGGCGGGAAAAGTACGTTAATTTCAAAAGTACGGCACACACGCGGCTGTATTGTCCGCCGAAATGCGAGTCCGGTGGACAGATTGAAGTGCAAAAATACTTTCTTAGACTTTTGGGTAAGTCCGCGTGTGTGGGCGAGTCCGTTCATTTCAAAAGTACGGCGGATAGTCCGGCAGACTTAGTACGCCGTATTAGTCCGCTGCAAAAGTTCCGTGTGTGGGCAAGTAGCTTGTTCGGAAAGTCCGGCGGACAGTCCGGTGGAAAGTCCACCAGACTAAGTCCGCCGGATAGTCTGCTACGTGTGTACGCGGCATAAGAAGACCATCCCTACAGTCAAGCACGGAGGTGGAAACATGATGCTTTGGGGCTGTTTCTCTGCTAAGGATACGGCCAACTTTGCCACATCGAGGGGTCAATGGACGGGGCCCATGTATTGTCAAATCTTGGCTGAGAACCTTCTTCCCTCAGCCAGAACACTCAAGATGGGTCCTGGATGGATCTTCTGGGATGACAATGACACAAAACACACCACCAAGGCAACAAAGGAGGTTACCAAGAAGAAAAGCACGTTAAGGTCATGGATTGGCTGAGCCAGTCTCCGGAACTTAATCCTATAGAAAATTTATGATGGGAGCGGAAACCTCGAGGTGAAAAGCGACAGCCAAGAAACCTTAAGGATTTAGAGAAGATCTGTGAAGAAGAGTGGACCAAAAAATGCCTCCTGAGATGTGTGAAAACCTGGAGACCAACTACAAGAAACGTCTCCTTCGCTGGCCCCGGCTACCTGGAGCCGCGCTCAAAATGAGCGGACTTTCCTCCGCGTGTGTGGGCGAGTCCGTACATTTCAAAAGTACGGCGGATAGTCCGGCAGACTTAGTACGCCGTATTAGTCCGCTGCAAAAGTTCCGTGTGTGGGCAAGTAGCTCGTTCGGAAAGTCCGGCGGACAGTCCGGTGGAAAGTCCACCAGACTAAGTCCGCCGGATAGTCCGCTACGTGTGTACGCGGCATAAGAGGACCATCCCTACAGTCAAGCACGGAGGTGGAAACATGATGCTTTGGGGCTGTTTCTCTGGTAAGGATACGGCCAACTTTGCCATATCGAGGGGTCAATGGATGGGGCCGTGTATTGTCAAATCTTGGCTGAGAACCTTCTTCCCTCAGCCAGAACACTCAATATGGGTCCTGGATGGGTCTTCTGGGATGACAATGACACAAAACACACCACCAAGGCAACAAAGGAGGTTACCAAGAAGAAAAGCCCGTTAAGGTCATGGATTGGCTGAGCCAGTCTCCGGACCTTAATCCTATAGAAAATTTATGATGGGAGCGGAAACCTCGAGGTACAAAGCGACAGCCAAGAAACCTTAAGGATTTAGAGAAAATCTGTGAAGAAGAGTGGACCAAAAAATGCCTCCTGAGATGTGTGAAAACCTGGAGACCAACTACAAGAAACGTCTCCTTCGCTGGACCCGGCTACCTGGAGCCGTGCTCAAAATGAGTGGACTTTCCTCCGCGTGTGTGGGCGAGTCCGTACATTTCAAAAGTACGGCGGATAGTCCGGCAGACTTAGTACGCCGTATTAGTCCGCTGCAAAAGTTCCGTGTGTGGGCAAGTAGCTCGTTCGGAAAGTCCGGTGGAAAGTCCGCCAGACTAAGTCCGCCGGATAGTCCGCTACGTGTGTACGCGGCATAAGAAGACCATCCCTACAGTCAAGCACGGAGGTGGAAACATGATGCTTTGGGGCTGTTTCTCTGCTAAGGATACGGCCAACTTTGCCACATCGAGGGGTCAATGGACGGGGCCCATGTATTGTCAAATCTTGGCTGAGAACCTTCTTCCCTCAGCCAGAACACTCAAGATGGGTCCTGGATGGGTCTTCTGGGATGGACATGGGGTGGCCTAGCCATTCTCCGGACCTCAATTCTATAGAAAATTTATGGAGGGAGCGGAACCCTCGAGGTGCCAAGCGACAGCCAAGAAACCTTAAGGATTTAGAGAAGATCTGTGAAGAAGAGTGGACCAAAAAATGCCTCCTGAGATGTGTGAAAACCTGGAGACCAACTACAAGAAACGTCTGACCTCTGTGCTTTCCAACCAGGGTTTCTCCCCCAAGTCATGTTTTACTTGGGGATCAAATACTTATTTTACTCACTGAACTTCAACTTAATTTATAACGTTTATATCGTGTGGTTTATGTGTTTTTTTCTGGATTTTTGGTTGATATTCTGTCTCTATCATATAAAACACACCTATGATGAAAAATGATAGACCCCTAATTTCTTTGGAAGTCGGCAAACTTATAAAATCTGCAGGGGATCAAATAATTATTTCCCCCATTGTGTATCTGAATGAAAATATTTGTGCCATCTTAAAGTCTGAGTACTGCTGCAGGAGACTCTATTTCCATGAACATTTACAGGTACTGATACAGATGATTATTTTTCGATATCTGGGGGGAGTTCAGCTATAAATAGTCCACCTCTATACAGATCTACAGAGCTTGAGACCGGTTGAGGATTTGGGAGCTGATAGAAGGGGACAGCTGAGATGTGCCCACTGCGGAGCCGGGAGACACACACCTACAGATCCTATACGGCATTTCTGGAATTGGA
>NW_027507685.1:259146143-259208643 GCF_037356315.1 Lithobates pipiens | reverse complement strand
GGAAGGGTTCCGCCTCTAGCACGTAGACTTGTTCCCTTGGCGCCATTACTAGCCAATTCCAAAGCCCCTCTTAGCCCTTGTACACACGGTCGGAGATTTCGACAACCAAATCCGTCGGATTTTGTCCGTCGGATTTTGTCCGTCGGATTTTGCCCGTCGGATCTTGTCCGAAACTGTTGCATACACATGGTCGGACTAAGTTGTCGAAAAATCCAATCTTTCAGAACGAGATGACGTAATTTCGTTACGATGGGACTACGTTCAGGCTAGTAGCCAATAGCTTTTATGTAGGAATTTGATCTGAGCATGCGTGGCCCTTGGTCCGATCAAAATTCTCTACACATGATCGGAGTATGTCCGATCGAACCAGTTGGTTGGAAGACATTTCCAACAAGTTGGAAAATTGGGTCCGACGGATATTCCGATGGAATCAGTCCGATGCAGACCACACACAGTCGGATTATCCGACAACACGGTCCGATAGGACACATTCCGACGGATTCTCCGACTGTGTGTACAAGGGCTTACAAGCCCCCCTCTCACAGTAGGGCTTGGCACCCAACAAGAGAGTATGGTGAGTATGGACCAAAGGAATCAAAAAAGCCAACCAAATCATCACTACTTGTCCTCGTAGGAAGGGAGGGAAAATCTCCCTTGGCACAGGTTAAGCCTCCTTAGATATTATACGTGTAATAGGTACACGGGTCATTGTGTAATATACAAACTGGAAACCGCCTTTCTATTTCGGTCAGCAACCAGGTATAAATTCCCACCGCTGCCTACTAATTCAAAGCTGTAATAAATAGGTAACAGACAGCCGTATAGAACTGCAACGTAGAGAACTTACCTGAAGGAAATATACATATATTTTGCCTCAACAAGACCTTCCATCCAGTAATGGGCATTTCTGCTCATTTGCAGTGTGAAAAGTAATAACTATGTAATCATCACTCCACGACGGCGGACCTTTGCTCAGATGTTAACCTGAAGCTGTGCGGACAATCTGTCTGGGATTGAATGTAAAAAAAAAGTGTAACTTGGAAATCGATTGGCCTAAAAATTCCGTAAAAAAAATTGCACTTGCCGATGGGATTTCTGCAACCAGTTTCCTCTATGATGGTCCACTGATCACGTGACAAAATGTCTAGACTCTGGCTTTGGGGCCAACACTGAAAGAACCCTGGAGTAGCATTTTCTCCATCACGTATGCACAGTATCTCACAAAAGTAAGTACACCCCTCACATTTTTGTAAATATTTTCTTCTATCTTTTCATGTGACAACACTGAAGAAATGACACTTTGTCTACAATGTAAAGTAGTGAGTGTACAGCTTGTATAACAGTGTAAATTTGCCGTCCCCTCAAAATAACTCAACACACAGCCATTAATGTCTAATCCGCTGGCAACAAAAGTGAGTACACCCCCTAAGTGAAAATGTCCAAATTGGGCCCAATTAGCTATTTTCCCTCCCCCGGTGTCATGTGACTCGTTAGTGTTACAAGGTCTCAGGTGTGAATGGGGAGCAGGTGTGTTAAATTTGGTGTTATCGCTCTCACTCTCTCATACTGGTCACTGGAAGTTCCACATGGCACCTCATGGCAAAGAACTCTCTGGGGATCTGAAAAAAAAGAATTGTTGCTCTACATAAAGATGGTCTAGGCTATAAGAAGATTGCCAAGACCCTGAAACTGAGCTGCAGCATGGTGACCAAGACCATACAGCAGTATAACAGGACAGGTTCCCCTCAAAACCGGCCTTGCCATGGTTGACCAAAGAAGTTGAGGTCACGTTCTCAGCGTTATATCCAGAGGTTGTCTTTGGGAAATAGACGTATGAGTGCTGCCAGCATTGCTGCTGAGGTTGAAGGGGTGGGGGGTCAGTCTGTCCATCCTAGACCATAGGAAAATCCTAAACTGTGAGACAGTCCTAGACCATAGGGCCATCCTAGACTGTAGGACAATACTAGATCATAGGACCATCCTAGATCAATGGACAATCCTAGACCGTAGGATAATCCTAGATCGTAGGACCATCCTAGAACATAGAACCATCCTAGACCAAAGGACCATCCTAGACCAAAGGACCATCCTACACCATAGGGCAAACCTAGACTATAGGACCCTCTTAGACCATAGTAAAATTCTAGACTGTAGGACAATCCTAGATCATCCAACGATCCTAGACCATAGGGCAATAATAGACCTTAGGACAATCCTGGATCTGAGGCCAATCCTAGATCATAGGGCAATCCTAGACCGTAGGGCAATTCTAGACCGTAGGACCATCCTAGAACATAGGACCATCCTAGACCAAAGGACCATCCTAGATCATAGGACAATCCTAGACTGTAGGACCATCCTACACCATAGGACAAACCTAGACTGTAGGGCTCTACTAGACCATAGGACAATTCTAGACTGTAGGACAATCCTAGACCATACAACCATCCTAGACCATAGGGCAATGCTAGACCGTAGGACTCTCCTAGAACATAGGACCATCCTAGAACATAGGACAAACGTAGACAGTAGGAAGAACCTAGACCATAGGACCATCCTAGAGTTCAAGCTATCCATTCACTTTCCCATGTCTGAGACATATTATAACAATTGGAGCGTGCAGGCCAGTAGACCATAGGATCATCCTAGACCGTAGGACAATCCTAGACCACTGTTTCTCAACTCCAGTCCTCAAGGCGCCCCAACAGGTCATGTTTTCAGGCTTCCCATTATTTTGCACAGGTGATTTGATCAGTTCCACTGCCTTAGTAATTACCATAACTGTTTCATCTGAGGGAAATCCTGAAACCATGGCCTGTTGGGGCGCCTTGAGGACTGGAGTTTAAAAACACTGTCCTAGATCATAGGACCAGCCTAGAACATAGGACCATCCTAGACCAAAGTATCATTCTTGACTGTAGGACCATCCTAGACCATAGGACAAACCTAGACTGTAGGACAATCCTAGATCATCCAACGATCCTAGACCATAGGGCAATAGTAGACCGTAGGAAAATCCTGGATCTGAGGCCAATCCTAGATCGTAGGGCAATCCTAGACCGTAGGGCAATTCTAGACCGTAGGACCCTCCTAGAACATAGGACCATCCTAGACCAAAGGACCACGCTACACCATAGGACAATCCTAGACTGTAGAACTCTCCTAGACCATAGGACAATTCTAGACTGTAGGACAATCCTAGATCATCCAACCATCCTAGACCATAGGGCAATACTAGACTGTAGGACAATCCTGGATCTGAGGCCAATCCTAGATCGTAAGGCAATCCTAGACCGTAGGACAACTATAGACTATAGGACCCTCCTAGAACATAGGACAAACCTAGATAGTAGGACAAACCTAGACCATAGGACCATCCTAGAGTCCATGTTATCCGTTCACTTTCCCATATCTGAGACATTTGGAGCATGCAGGCCAGGAGACATGGGATCATCCTAAACTGTAGGACAATTCTAGACTGTAGGACTATCCCCAGCCAGAAAAACGGTTATTTGGAACATAACAGTAAATACATTTTTGAAACAGTTTTTTTCCCAATTGTCAACTATAAAAAATGAACAAATGTATCAAATAAAAACCTTATATATCATTAAGAACAAATTAGTCACACAATTAGTAACAAAGTTATTGTTAAGTTAAGCACCATTTTTTTCTCAAAGTCATCGAAACTCAATTGATAACTTCAGGGAAACTATAAGAGGGAGAAGAAGAAAAAAAAGAAAAGTCAAAGAGCAGAGGGAGCTCCGAATTCACCGATATTGACGGCAGATCTGTCATCCAGACAAATGTGTTTCATTTCTCCAGCACCACATACGAGTTGTTACCCTACTTTACAAATTCCGCACAATTTTAAGTAATCTGTTTAACCGTCCTGTAAATGAGGCTCCCCCTTACACCCTCCATGCAAAAGACTCCCTGCAGACATGGAGTATGTATGGTAAACATAAATCACATGGCCGCGGGGGAGGGGAGACACTTCTCTAATTCACTTCTGTGATATAGATAAAGTTTTTTTCCAGGAATGCCACGCACAGTCAGCAAAATATGTACAAACTGGACCACAGAAGTACAATTAGCGGAGGAATCCTTTAGATGTTCTGTGCGGGGAAAATACCGCAATTTGGAAAGTTCCATCCGTCCATTAGAAGAGGATTTATCAACTTTTTGAAAGATAACGCTAACCAATTGTTTAAGAGCTACACGCCACGGTATACACCTTACTATACACAACACACTATATACACCACACCGTATACAACACACTACATAAGCCACACTACATACACCACACTACATAAACCACACTATATACAACACACTACATACACCACACTACATATACCACACTATATACACCAAACTATATGCAACACACTATATACACCACACTATATACAACAGACTACATAAACCACACTATATACAACACACTACATACACCACACTACATATACCACACTATATACAACACACTACATAAACCACACTATATACACCACACTACATACACCACACTACATATACCACACTATATACACCAAACTATATGCAACACACTATATACACCACACTATATACAACAGATTACATACACCACACTATGTACACCACACTATGCACAACACACTACATACAGCACACTATGTACAACACACTACATACAGCACACTATGTACAACACAATACATACACCACACTATGTAAACCACACTATATACACCACACTATATACAAACAACATACTACATACACCACACTATGTAAACCACACCATATACGCCGCACTATACACACCACTCTATGTACAACACAGTATACATACCACTGTATATACACAGAAAAGCTAGGCACCACCCCCCCCCCCCATGTTGAGGGCATGTGGCATGGTATGATTCAGGAGGGGGGGGCACTCTCTCACCTCTCCCTCTTTCCTGCATGCTCAGATAAGGGTCTGGTATGGTTTCTGGGGGGGGGGGGAACTCACACCGTTTTATTTGTTTGAGTCTGGTATGGATTGGGGGGGACGCGTTTTTTTTTTCTATTGCCGGCATTGTATTGTTTTGCTGGCAATTTAAATGTCATATATATATATTTAAATATATATATTTCATTTTTGCTGCAGCAGGTTCTATACATGCTACAGATGCACCACCTTACCCCCCCCCCCCCCGGCACTATATTTAGAGGAAGTTTTCATTTTTTAAGTTTTCACGTTAAGCATCATTAAAATCACTGCTACTGTAAAAACGATCTTTAAAAAAAAATAATAATAAAATTGCATTCATGCAGGGTAGTAACCTGGCCCCCATACCCTTTTTATGGCCAATAACTTGCATCTAAGCCTCCAAAAATGGGGACTTTTTTTTTTCAAGTTTGGGTCCCTTAGACTTTAACAGGGTGTGCCGTTCAGGTCCAGACTTTTGCGATGTTCAAGAGTTCTGGTGTGAACCGAACCGTGGGATGTTCGGCCCATCTCTACACACCATATACACCACACCATATACACCACACTATATGCACCACTGTATATAAACCACACTATATACACCACTTTATATACACCACATTATATCAGGACTATATCAGGGCTATGTCAAGACTATGCCAGGACTCTGTGCAGGCCAGTCAAGTTCCTCCCCACCACATTCGCTCATCCGTGTCTTTATGGACCTTACTTTGTGCACTGGTGCGCAGTCATGTTGGAACAGGAAGGGGCCGTCCCCCAAACTGTTTCCACAAAGTTGGGAGCATGAAATTGTCCAAAATGTCTTGGTATGCTGACGCCTTAAGAGTTCCCAGCACTGGAACTAAGGGGCCAAGCCCAACCCCTGAAAAACAACGCCACACTATAACCCCCCCTCCACCAAATGATTTGGACCAGTGCACAAAGCAAGGTCCATAAAGACATGGGTGAGTGAGTTTGGGTTGGAGAAACTTCTCTGGTCTGCACAGAGTCCTGACCTCAACCCAAAGGAACACTTTTGAGATGAATTAGAGCGGAGACTGCGAGCCAGGCCTTCTTGTCCAACATTAGTGCCTGATCTCACAAATGTGCTTCTGGAAGAATGGTCAAATATTTCCATAGACACACTCCAAAACCTTGTGGACGGCCTTCCCAGAAGAGTTGAAGCTGTTATAGCTGCAAAGGTTGGGCCAACTCAATATTGAACCCTGGAATAAAGAGAGAAAAGATCCCTGGTGCTGCACATCCCCAGAGTCCTTTGGTGGTATGAAACAGACAACCTCAGCCTGGGCTGCCACCAGGCCATGCCCCGATGCATTTTACTCCTCCCCCCGGAGCTTAGTCATGGGGATACTCAATTTTGAACCCTACGTACTAAGACTGGGAAACGATATATTGATAAGCCCTTCCCCTACTCTCCATCCTGAAACATCCCCCGCAGCAGCGAAGAGGAGAGAAGATTAGAGGAGGAAAGCCAGAAGCCCTACGGGGGGAGGGGCAACATGGGAGGAAACCCGGGCAGCGGTGGCAGCCCCTCCAAAAGGGGCCTAGGGGCACTGCCCCCCCAATGCATGCTCCCGGTTCCTAATCTACATGTAGGGCGCTGGACGTATGGATTTTGATTTTTTTTAAGCATATGAATAGAGCATGAGGCTCTAGTTGGCTTCAAAAAAGGTTGGGGTTCGGAGCAAAGAGCACTGCGCCCTGAGCCCACCCCAGTTGTGGGACAATAGCAAATTAATATTCGCTATTGTCTTCCTGATTCTCCTCTCGGCCATTCAGGAAGCCGGTATTCTGACAACTTAGCCAATTCGTCAGAAACTCCAATCACGTGACTTCCGGATTCTTTAAACCATCGGTAATCAGAGATTTTGACAAATTTATGTTTGGACGCAACACCGGCAACCGAATACAGTCCAATACAGGAAGATTTAGCTGTTTTAACAACACGGCGGCTAACGAGGACAAAGTTGTCTCTGCCTTGGAGGTGGCCATTTTGTTGGCTAGTCTCGGAGTGGAGTAACAATCTCCGCTCATGCTATCGTGCACTGGACTGTATTCGGTTGCCGGTGTTGTGTCCAAACAGCAGTTCATCAAAATCTCCAATTACTGATGGTTTAAAGCAGTGGTTCTCAACCCTGTCCTCAAGTACCCCCAACAGGCCATGTTTTGGAAATTTCTCTTAGATAAAATAGCTGTCCAAAATTCCAAGCCATTGACTCACTGATTTTAAATTCCTGTGCAAGATAAAAGGAAAACCTGCAAACATGGCCTGTTGGGGGTACTTGAGGACTGGGTTGAGAACCACTGGTTTAAAGAAAGGGGACGTTAAGCAGTTGGAATTTCTGATGAGTTGGTTATTTTGGTCCTGAGACCGGATTGGCCAGGGAGGTCATAGGACTTCCGGCCAATCGGGTCTCAGGACCCACTTCCTGTTCAGCCAGAAGAAGAAGCCTCGGCGCTTCCCTTGGCAATCTACAAGGGAACCGAGTGAATCTCGGCAAGCCCTTAAGGTAAGACCTCTGATCACCGCCACCTCTTTCCCGTCTGCCTCCCGCGATGGGGGGGGGGGGGTTGGTGGCGGTGGTGGGAGTGAGTTGGAGTTTCTGACAAGTTGGTCTTAGGACTTCCGACCAATCGAATCTCAGGACCCACTTCCTGTTTGGCCGAGAGGAGAAGCTACGGCGCTTCCCTTGGCAATCTAAAGGGGAACCGGATGAATCTGGGAAAACCCTTAAGGTAAGACCTCTGATTACCGCCGCCTCTTTCCCATCTGTCTCCCCCGATGGGGGGGAGGGTTGGTGGAGGTGGTGCGAGTGAGTAGTTGGAGTTTCTGACAAGTTGGTTATTTTGGTCCTGAGACCCCATTGGCCACGGAGGTCTTAGGATTTCCGGACAATCGGGTCTCAGGACCCACTACCTGTAAGGCTGGGAGGAGAAGCTACGGCACTTCCCTGGTCAATCTACAGGGGAACTGGGTGAATCTCGGCAAGCCCTTAAAGTAAGGCCTCTGATTGCCGCCGCCTCCTTCCTGTCTGTCGCCGTCATGGGGGAGGGGGTTGGCGGAGGTGGTGCGAGCGAGTAGTTGGAGTTTCTGACGAGTTGGTTATTTTGATTCTGAGACCCGGTTGGCCATGGAGGTGTTAGGACTTCCAGCCAATCAGGTCTCAGGACCCACTTCCTTTTCGGCCGGGAGGAGAAGCCCCGGTGCTTCCCTCGGAAATCTACAGGGGAACCCGGTGAATCTCGGTAAGCCCTTAAAGTTCGGCCTAAATATTGAGCACCAGCCGGGCAGTAGGGAGAGTCGGCACCGCAGTGTGGCCCGGGCACACCTGGCACGCCCCCCTCTGCGCACGTCTGTGAGCTAGTATATAATTATCCCCAGCAATTTCTTAGGACATTGGCAGGAACGGCCACACTCTGGCTTGCAATTTATTAAATCCAGAAGAACTCAGATGACAAAGCACAGAGAACAAAAATGAAAATAAAAATGCAGACATATCTGACATTTGAGAAGACGAGGAGCCAGCGAGTCAAATCCATTCTGGCAGCCTAATCTTTGAGTTCAAGCGCAACGCTCGAGCATTCTGGGAGACGTGTCTATATGGCTTTGTCTGTGCCAGTCGGATTCCCCTCCGTACAATTTCCACCCAAACCCCCCCATTTTAAGAAGTCAAAATCCCTAAACCTTTGATCCACTACAAGCATAAAACACACACTAAAGCATTTACCTCTTATGTTAATATGACAGTAACTCAATTTTTTTTTTCTTCTCAAGAGCCGATCAATGTTAAGCAATCAGGGCTTCATGTATTATGTATCTCAGAGAAAAATATATAAGTTGCTCTTCTTAGTGAAATGCTGAGGGTTTGAAGCAGTTGATACTCGCTGATTTTTCGCTCTCTCGGGACCGATCCAAGCCACAATCTTCCCAATCCACTCCAAAGCAACAATAGCAAAAAAAATAGGCCCATTGTTCAGAACAAATAATGAACCGCTTTTATAAAACGCCGACCTTCAAAACTCATTATGTGATACAATGTAATACACAAGATGATTACGCCTTTTTTTTCCAAACTGAAAGCAAATGTCGAAATTTGCTTTTCTGTCTGCAGTTAATCGTCGGCTCCATAATTATTGATGGGGGCCAATTGTCATAGGTTGGGCTTGTTAATGCGTCAGCAATTAAAAAGCGCCTTTGGTGTCAGCGGAACATCGACGATTTATCTGCCTTGGTTTATTAGACGGCACTTGAGAAATGTAATCCCCAAATTAGTGGTTAAGCCCAATATTGTTAGGCAATGAAAAATGGTATATTTTAGGCAATTGTACATTTGTTATGACTAGGTGTTTCAAGCGGAACTTCACTCTCTCAGTTCACATTGATTATTTTTAATCCTCATGTAGCTAGCATTAGTAAATAGATAGGTAAGTCTATCATATTTACTACTTTTGAACTTTTTTGTTTAACATTTCTTCAGTTACATCCCATTTTTTTGCCTACGCAGTTTATCGTCTGCAACATAATTATTGATGGGGGCCAATCGCCATAGGTTGGGCTTGTTAACGCGTCAGCAATTAAAAAGCGCCTTTTGGTGTCACCGGAACATCGACGATTTATCTGCCTTGATTTATTAGACGGCACTTGAGAAATGTAATCACCAAATTAGTGGTTAAGCCCAATGTTGTTAGGCAATGAAAAATGGTATATTTTAGGCAATTGTACATTTGTTATGACTAGGTGTTTCAAGTGGAACTTCACTCTGTCAGTTCACATTGATTATTTTTAATCCTCATGTTGCTAGCATTAGTAAATAGATAGGTAAGTCTATCATATATACTTCTTTTGAACTTTTTTTGTTTAACATTTCTTCAGTTACCTCCTGGTTTCTTGCCTAGGCAAATGATGTTATACATCCCAGGAGTCTTTAGGAGGGTCAACAACTCGGTTCGTTTTTCGTAGACATGTGCATTTGTTTTCAGTCTAATGCATTTTCACAATTTCGGGGTATTTTTGTTATCATTTTAACAAACGATAACGAACGTGCAGGATCCAATAACTGAAATATCCGACAGAAACAAATGCTTTATTTTCGTTTTCGTTGTGACAACAGTTTGATATAGATAGGAGATTCAACATGACGCTGACAATAGCGACCTGTGTCCATCGAACTTGTGGTCGAATGTGCCTAACATTAGCTCTATAAATTCAAGATTATTCTACATAGAGAGAAAAGATTCGACATAGAGAGAAAAGATTCGACATAGAGAGAAAAGATTCGACATTATAGAGACAATAGCAAAAAAGGTCGAATGTGCCTAACCTAACTCTATTAGTCCAAGAAGATTCGACATGAAGATTCGACAAAGCAGTCGCCACGAGCGGACATTTATGGTCAAATGCTTCGCCCATAGGCTATAGAAGAATTCTAATGTTGGTTGACTAGTAATAATAATTAATAAATATAATTATTACTAGCGTCATACAACATTAGAATTCTACTATAGCTTGTAGGCGGAACATTCGACCGGAAATGTACGATTGCGGCGTCGTACAGTTTAGCTGCTCTTTCGAATGTTCTTAGAACATTCGACAGACACCATAAGCCTTTAACCACTTTCAGACCGGACCAATTTGCTGGTCAAAGACCAGACCACTTTTTGCGATTCGGCACTGCGTCGCTTTAACTGACAATTGCGCGGTCGTGGCGACGTGGCTCCCAAACAAAATTAACGTCCTTTTTTTCCCACAAATAGAGCTTTCTTTTGGTGGTATTTGATCACCCCTGCGGTTTTTATTTTTTGCGCTATAAACAAAAATAGAGCGATAATTTTGAAAAAAACACATTATTTTTTACTTTTTGTAATAATAAATATCCCCCAAAAATATATATAAAAAATTTTTTTTCCCTCAGTTTAGGCTGATACGTATTCTTCTACATATTTTTGGTGAAAAAAATCGCAATAAGCGATTATTGATTGGTTTGCGCAAAAGTTATAGCGTTTACAAAATAGGGATAGTTTTATAGCATTTTTATTAATAATTTTTTATTATTTTTTTTTTACTAGTAATGGCGGCGATCTGCGATTTTTATTGTGACTGTGACATTGTGGGGGACACATCGGACATTTTTGACACATTTTTGGGACCATTGTCATTTATACAGTAATCACTGCTATATAAATGCAGTGATTCCTGTGTAAATGACACTGGCAGGGAAAGGGTTAACCAGTGGGTGGCAGTGTAGGGGTTAAGTGTTCCTAGGGGTGTGTTACTAACTGTGGGGGGGTTGGGCTTTCATTTAGTGTACACTGATCTCTGCTCCAATCACATGGAGCAGAGATCAGCGTCACTAGTTGCTAGGCAGAATGGAAAAATGTTGTTTATACAGCATTTCCTCCATTCGGCCGCTCCGTGAGACGATTGCGGGGATGCCCGCGGCGATCGAGTCCGCGGGTCCCGCGACTGGACTCACGGGGGTCCCGACCAGCGCGGGAGCGCGCTGGCACGGCGGCAACGAATATTGGACGTACATGTACGCCAATATGCCTGCCCGTGCCATTCTGTCGACGTACATCGTCGTGCGCTGGTCGGGAAGTGATTAATGACAGATTCGACCTTAATTATTTTGTTTTTTTTGGATCAATGCATTTTTTAACTAAACAAAATAAATAAAAACAAATTTTGGGAGTAACTAAATAAATGTATTTTTCAGACGAAAACTAAATTCCGAAATAAAATATTTCAATGTGCACATGTCTACTTTTTAGGTAAGTCTTCAGGAAGGGGAGAAGAGGAGTGATACCGCGTACACGCGGTCGGATTTTCCCGACGGAAAATGTTCGATGGGAGCTTTTTGTCGGAAATTCTGACCGCGTGTAGGCTCCAACGGACATTTTCCATCGGAATTTCCGACACACAAAATTTGAGGTCTGGATCTCAAATTTTCCAGACAACAAAATCCGTTGTTGGAAATTCCGATCGTGTGTACACAATTCCGACGCACAGAGTTCTACGCATGCTCGGGAATCAAGCAGAAGAGCCACACTGGCTATTTAACTTTTATTTTTACTTGGCTCGTCGTAGGTCACCGCGTTCTTGACGTTCAGAATATCCGACAACATTGTGTGACCGTGTGTATGCAAGACCAGGACCGGATTAAGAGCATCTTGTGCTTGGTGCCGAGGATTTTGGTGGGCCTTTTAGGGGGTACCCTTCTGTGTTTCTAAGAACCCGTGTTGGCATGAGCCCAAACTCTAAAGGGCACATGCAAACAAGGGAAGCCTGGCATTTGATTTTCCAGGTTGCCGTAAGGGCCGTGCATTGGTGTGCACTCTGAGCCAAGCAGGCCTAACACTGTGGAAGCCCCAGATTTCTGCAAGAGCCCTTCATTGGTGTGCACCAGGCTTCTGTTAGGACTGCTCATGCGGCGCCCATTATCAATCCCACCACCCTGCCCAGGCGGTGCATGCATAATGAAGGGCCTGTCAGGGGAGAAATCTGTTGGCCCATTGCTTTTCATGAGCAGTGTGTTCTTTTTGGGTGGCTGGTCCTATATTAAGGTAGGGGCCTGGAGATGCAGCTCCAATAGCCCCTACGTTAATCCAGCCCTGTGCAAGACAAATATGAGCCAACATCCGTCGGAACAAAGCCCATGGATTTTGTTGCCAGAATTTCCGATTGTGTATAGGGGTCATAAGGGTTTTCTTTGCTACAGTGTCTTGAAAAAGTAATTCATCTGTGAGTGCTGGCTTATTCTTAATTCAAGATTAAATACGGTGTAGCACCCTGCTACAGTGCCCTTAAAGTGGTTGTAAACCCTTACAAACCACTTTGACCTACAGGTAAGCCTAGATTAAGGCTTACCTGTAGGTCCAAGCAATATCTCCTAAACCTATATGGTTTAGGAGATATTTGCCCAAAAACGGGCACCGCTGTCTACGGCGCATGCGCACTGAGCGCGGCAGTTCCAAAAATGGAGCTGCCACATTTGTCGACTCCCGTGCGCATGCGCGGGAGTGACGTCATCGCGGCTTCGCCGAATGACAGCGGCGGACCTGCGAGACGCCATCAGCAAGATGGATGCGGCGGACTACAGGGGACAGCGGCGACTTCGCTGGCTCCTGTGTCAGGTAAGTGACACATAATGGGCTACTATGCGATGCGATGCGATGCGATGCATAGTAGTCCATTATGCTTTACCTTTGCAGGGAAAAAAAGAGGAAGTAAACTCATCAGGGTTTACTTCCTCTTTAAAAAAGCATTCATAACCCTTGAAATGTTTCCACATTTTGTCATGTTACGACTAAAAACATAAATGTATTTTATTGGGATTTTATGTGATAGACCAACACAATGTGGCACATAATTGTGAAGTGGAAGGAAAATGATAAATGGTTTTCAACATGTCTTTTACAAATAAATGTGTGAAAAGTGTGGGGGAGGGGTCAATACTTTGTAGAACCCCCTTACTCTGCAATTACAGTCTTTTATTGGAGGTGTCTCTACCAGCTTTGCACAGCTACAGAGGGAAATTTAGCATTACATGATCAGCAGAAGATTAATTCTAGGGGGTAGAGGAATAAAATATGTTCTCACATAGTTACATAGTTAGTAAGGTTGAATAAAGACACCAGTCCATCCAGTTCAACCTGAGTGAGTGACTACAATTGTCCCTATCCCTGTACATTGCACACTCACATCGGTCCCTACCCTCAAGGAGCCCACAATCGAAGGTCCCCATTCATATACTAGGGGCCAATTTGGGACAGAAGCCAATTAACCTACCTGCGTGTCTTTGGAGTGTGGGAGGAAACCGGAGTGCCCAGAGGAAACCCACGCAGGCACAGGGAGTACATGCAAACTCCAGGCAGGTAGTTTCGTGGTTGGGATTCAAACCAGCTACCCTTTTTACTGCTAGGTGAGAGTGCTAACCACTACACCACTGTGTCACCCTATACCTCAATCCGGCAAACTTGGGTGCTCTGCTCTTCTTTCCAACTCTATGGGGGCTGTGGGCAGTCCCTCGCCCTCCTCATGTATAATGCAGATCTATTGGGCCTTGTATTGTACTTGATGATGTCAATGTGTGACCACCAGCACTCAGAGAGACTTATAAAGGATGTTTCAGAGAACTGGCCGTACATTTAGGTACCAGGGCAAAGTGTAAAGTAAATGTTGGTTTAAGATGTTAGGTAAAATTATTTAGCTCCTCTGTAATCAGTGGAACAGTGGTTGATTGTTTTAGTCTGCTCAAAATTTCACAAGTTGCTGATCTGATTACTCCCTCCTTCATTCTACAGCAGTGGTGGCGAACCTTGGCACCCCAGATGTTTTGGAACTAACTTTCCCATGATGCTTAAGCACACTGCAGAGTGGATGAGCATCATGGGAAATGTAGTTCCAAAACATCTGGGGTGCCAAGGTTCGCCATCATCGTTCTAGAGGATTCTAGAATCACAGTGGGAGGAAGAATGGAAAAGCAGACAGAATATTTATAGGGATACAGCCAATCCCTGGTAAGGTGTGTCCAGACAGTGGCTGGAGAGCCCATAATAAGGCTGATGCCTGGAGCTGAGTGTGTGGGTCCTGGGTCCAGTCCTGCAAGAGGAGTCTCCTGCCTAGGGGCTTTGACCCTAATGTCAGGCTGCTGGAAACATTACCTGGAGGTCATTGAGGGCTAAGCTAAAACTAATGCTGGGGGACCTATTTATAATATAATTTGGGAGTTTATGGTCTGGAGAGCTCACTGAAGTGTACCCGGTGGAAGCCGGGGGGGGGGGGGGAAGAGTGTTCAGCTGATTACTTCCTCCTTTATTTTGAAGGATTTTAGAATCACAGTGGAAGGAAGAATAGAAATGTAGCCTGAATATTTATGGGGATCCAGCCAGTCCCTCGGGAGGTGTGACCAGAAGGTGGCCGGAGAGCCCATAAATAGGTTGATGCCTGGAGCTGAGTGTGTGGGTCCTGGGTCCAGTCCTGCTAGAGGAGTCCCGTGTCCAGGGGCTCTGACTCTAAGGGCAGGTTGCTGGAAACATTAACTTATGGTCATTGAGGTCCCAGCTGAAGCTAATGCTAGAGGACCAATTTCTAAAATCTGATCTGGGTGTTTATGGTCTGGAGAGCCCACTGAAGAGTACCCAGTGGATGGTGAGGGGAAGAGTGTTCAGCTGATTACTTCCTCCTTTATTCTAAAAGATTCTAGAATCACAGTGGGAGGAAGAATAGAAAGACAGCCTGAATATTTATGGGGATCCAGCCAATCCCTGGTAAGGTGTGCCTGGAGGTAATTGAGGGTCTAGCTAAAACTAATGCTGGGGGACCTATTTCTAAAATCTGATTTGGGAGTTTATGGTCTGGAGAGCTCACTGAAGTGTACCCGGTGGAAGCCGGGGGGGAGGGGGGGAGAGTGTTCAGCTGATTACTTTCTCCTTTATTTTAAAAGATTTTAGAATCACAGTGGAAGAAAGAATAGAAATGTAGCCTGAATATTTATGGGGAACCAGACAGTCCCTCGGGAGGTGTGACCAGAAGGTGGCCGGAGCGCCCATAAATAGGTTGATGCCTGGAGCTGAGTGTGTGGGTCCTGGGTCCAGTCCTGCTAGAGGAGTCCCATGTCAAGGGGCTCTGACCCTAAGGGCAGGTTGCTGGAAACATTAACTTATGGTCATTGAGGTCCCAGCTGAAGATAATGCTGGGGGGGCCTATTTCTAAAATCTGATCTGGGTGTTTTATGGTATGGAAAGCCCACTGAAGAGTACCCAGTGGATGGTGAGGGGAAGAGTGTTCAGCTGATTACTTCCTCCTGTATTCTAGAGGATTCTAGAATCACAGTGGAAGGAAGAATAGAAAGGCACCCTTAATATACAGTGGTGTGAAAAAGTGTTTGCCCCCTTCCTCATTTCCTGTTCCTTTGCATGTTTGTCACACTTAAGTGTTTCGGAACATCAAACCAATTTAAACAATAGTCAAGGACAACACAAGTAAACACAAAATGCAATTTGTAAATGAAGGTGTTTATTATTAAAGGTGAAAAAAAATCCAAACCATCATGGCCCTGTGTGAAAAAGTGATTGCCCCCCTTGTTAAAACATACTATAACTGTGGTTGTCCACACCTGAGTTCAATTTCTCTAGCCACACCCAGGCCTGATTATTGCCACACCTGTTCACAATCAAGGCATCACTTAAATAGGAGCTGCTTGACACAGTAAGGTCCACCAGAAGATCCTTAAAAGCTACACATCATGCCGAGACCCAAAGAAATTCAGGAACAATTGAGAAAGAAAGTAATTGAGATCTATCAGTCTGAAAAGGGTTATAAAGCCATTTCCAAAGCTTTGGGAATCCAGCGAACCACAGTGAGAGCCATTATCCACAAATGGCGAAGACATGGAACAGTGGTGAACCTTCCCAGGAGTGGCCGGCCGCCCAAAATTACCCCAAGAGCGCAGCGACGACTCATCCAAGAGGTCACAAAAGACCCCACAACAACGTCCAAGGAACTGCAGGCCTCACTTGCCTCAGTTAAGGTCAGCGTTCATGCCTCCACCATCAGGAAAAGACTGGGCAAAAATGGCCTGCATGGCAGAGTTCCAAGGAGAAAACCACTGCTGAGCAAAAAGAACATCAAAGCTCGTCTCAATTTCTCCACAACACATCTTGATGATCCCCAAGACTTTTGGGACAACATTCTGTGGACCGATGAGACAAAAGTGGAACTCTTTGGAAGGTGTGTGTCCAAGTATATCTGGCGTAGAAGGAACACTGCATTTCATAAAAAGAACATTATACCAACAGTAAAATATGGTGGTGGTAGTGTGATGGTCTGGGGCTGTTTTGCTGCTTCAGGACCTGGAAGACTTGCCGTGATAAAAGGAACTATGAATTCTGCTGTCTACCAAGAGATCCTGAAGGAGAATGTCCGACCGTCTGTTCGTGTACTCAAGCTGAAACGAACTTGGGTTCTGCAGCAGGACAATGATCCTAAACACACCAGCAAGTCCACCACCGAATGGCTGAAGAAAAACAAAATGAAGACTTTGGAGTGGCCTAGCCAAAGTCCTGACCTGAATCCTATTGAGATGTTGTGGTATGACTTTAAAAAGGCCGTTCATGCTCGAAAACCCTCTAATGTAACTGAATTAGGACAATTCTGCAAAGATGAGTGGGCCAAAATTCCTCCAGGACGCTGTAAAAGCCTCATTGCACGTTATCGCAAACGCTTGGTTGCAGTTGTTGCTGCTAAGGGTGGCCCAACCAGTTATTAGGTTTAGGGGGCAATCACTTTTTCACACAGGGCCATGATGGTTTGGATTTTTTTTCACCTTTAATAATAAACACCTTCATTTACAAATTGCATTTTGTGTTTACTTGTGTTGTCCTTGACTATTGTTTAAATTGGTTTGATGTTCCGAAACACTTAAGTGTGACAAACATGCAAAGGAACAGGAAATGAGGAAGGGGGCAAACACTTTTTCACACCACTGTATATGGGGATCCAGCCAATCCCTGGTAAGGTGTGTCCTGGAGTGCCCATAAATAGGCTGATTCCTGGAGCAAAGTGTGTGGGTCCCGATTCCAGTCCTGAGACTCTTGTCTAGGGGCTTTGACCCTAATGTCAGGCTGCTGGAAACATTGCCTGGAGGTAATTGAGGGTCCAGCTAAAAATGCTGGGGGACCTATTTCTAAAATGGGAGTTTATGGTCTGGAGAGCTCACTGAAGTGTACCCGGTGGAAGCTGGGGGGGGAGGGTTCAGCTGATTACTTCCTCCTTTATTTTAAAGGATTTTAGAATCACAATGGAAGAAAGAATAGAAATGTAGCCTGAATATTTATGAGGATCCAGCCAGTCCCTCGGGAGGTGTGACCAGAAGGTGGCCGGAGCGCCCATAAATAGGTTGATGCCTGGAGCTGAGTGTGTGGGTCCAGTCTCCTGGGGCTCTGTTCTCAAGGGCAGACTGCTGGAAACAATATCCAGGGATCAATGAGGTAATGCTGGGGGACCTATTTCTAAAATCTGATCTGGGAGTTTATGGTCTGGAGAGCTCACTGAAGAGTACCCTGTGGAAGCTGAAAGAGTATACAGCTTTCCTCAGTTTGTGTCCTAATGACTGTATGTAGTTCTCAGCTCTTCAAAAGGAGGTCCTAGGCCGGGGATATGCAATTAGCGGACCTCCAGCTATTGTAGAACTACAAGTCCCATGAGGCATAGCAAGACAGCCACACGCATGACACCCAGAGGCATGATGGGACTTGTAGTTAGGCAACAGCTAGAGGTCCACTAATTGCACATCCCTGTCCTAGGCACTTCTCAGCCAGTGGAGATCTCTGTGGGAACTTTTTTTCCTTGTCAGATTGGTGTGGAGAGAAGAGTCTTCGTAGACGTTAGGTCAGTATTTTTGGGGTATTCCATGCTCCCAAATCCAATCCAAGTTTAATAAAAGCAAAAAAAAGACACCCCTATACCTTTTATTGTGGCTCCTGAAGGACGGGGTGCTACACAATTCTCTACTCCTACTGAACCATCGCAGTGGGAGGGGCTACCGTAAGGGTCATTTTTGTGTAATACTCAAAGCTTTAAAAAGGATAAAATACTCTAAGAACATCATTGTGCTACACTGCCCCTCTGACACTGACAACTACATACATTAGAAAAAAAAAAAAAAAACAACACAAATATTAGGCGCAATTTCTGCAGCTGTCCAGAATGCAATAACACAACCGCGAAAGACAAAACACAGCATCCCAATATCGACCCGGCAATAGGCTGAAGGTCCTTCTGCTATTAAATTGGAAGGCGCTCGGACAGACTTTCAGGTCCATTCCGCCAGACAACGAGGCCGTGCCGAGGTGCCAGCATGCCAAGAGTCTTAAACGAGTTCAATAACATGTTATCTGCCAAATAATCCTGCGCACTGGAGCGGCGAAGAGTGCGCCGAGTCCCGTTCAGCAGAGGTCATGTCTGCAAGATTACAGTAGCTTTGGCGGAGTGGAGTATCGTCGCAAGCGATGATACAGCCGGATCAATACAACCTTATGATCTGATCCTTAGTCGTAAGCCTTTCTTCTTTTCTCTTTTGCCAGACTGCCAGAGTTTTCTCGAAATTAAAAAAAAAAAAAAAAAAGATTTAAAGGATGGCTCAAGACAAAAGAGTTTCAAAATGAAAAGAAAATCATATGCAACGGCAAAGTGTTTGTTAAACTTTTTAACGGAGGGTAAAGGGGCGACCCTCTGAAATGCTATTGTTTTTGTCTGTGACCTCGCTAGGAAGATTTATTTATTCTACTTAATTATTCAAATTTTTTTTGTATTCTATTTTATTATTATATTTATTTTATTTTATGTATTTATTTATTTATCTACCATATTTCGTTTTTATTTTTCTATTTTTCTATTTATTCTACCTAATGATTCAATTTATTTTATTTAGTTTTATGTATTTATGTATTCTATTCTATTTATTCTATTCTATTTATTTATTTTTATGATTTTATTCTATTTAATTATTCTATTTATTTTATTTTATGTATTTATTTATCTTTTTTATTTCGTTATTTTTTCCTATTTATTCTATTTAATTATTCTTTTTATTTTATTTTATTTTATTTAATGTATTTATTTATTTATCTATCGTATTTCATTTTTTTTTCATTTCTATTTATTCTACCAAATTATTCTATTTATTTTGTTTGTTTTATGTATTCTATTCTATTTATTCTATTCTATTTATTTCCTTTTATGATTTTATTCTATTTAATTATTCTATTTGTTTTATTTTATGTATTTATTTATTTTTCTACCGTATTTCGTTTTTATTTTTCTATTTATTTTATGTATTTATGTTTTCTATTCTATTTATTCTATTCTATTTATTTATTTATTGTTATGATTTTATTCTATTTAATTATTCTATTTATTTTATTATATGTATTTATCTTTTTTATTTACTTTTTTTTCCCTATTTATTCTATTGAATTATTCTATTATTTTATTTTTATTTTATGTATTTATTTGTTTATCTACCGTATTTCGTTTTAATTTTTCTATTTATTCTTCCTAATTATTCAATTTATTTTATTTTGTTTTATGTATTTATGTATTCTATTTTATTTATGATTATGTATTTATTATTGTATTATATTGTATTATTATATTTATTTTATGTATTTATTTGTTTATCTACCGTATTTCATTTTTGTTTTTCTATTTATTCTACCTAATTATTCTATTTATTTTATTTTGTTTTATGTATTTATGTATTCTATTCTATTTATTCTATTCTATTTATTTATTTTTTATAATTTTATTCTATTTAATTATTCTATTTATTTTATTTTACGTATTTATTTATTTATCTTTTTTATTTAGTTTTTTTTCCCTCCTATTTATTCTATTTAATTCTATTTATTTTATTTTATTTTATGTATTTATTTATTTATCTATCGTATTTCATTTTTTTATTTCTATTTATTCTGCCTAATTATTCTATTTATTTTGTTTGGTTTATGTATTCTATTCTATTTATTCTATTCTATTTATTTCCTTTTATGATTTTATTCTATTTAATTATTATATTTATTTTATTTTATTGTATGTATTTATATATGTATCTGTCGTATTCTATTTATATTTATTTATTTATTGATTCTATTTAATTATTATATTTATTTTATTTGATGTATTTATCTTATTCTATTTACTTATTAAAATTGATTTATTTATTTATTCTATTTGTTCGGTTGGCTACTGTCACTGGTGAGCTAAAGTTTGGCCCAGACCCACAGGAAGTTGTCACATGAAAGACCAATCAGCTGCGGGAATTCCCCACCCCAAGGCCACATGTGACCAAGGGGCGGGGATGCCGGTGACATCATTGACCTAATATGTCTGCATGGCCATTTTTGGACAATGTCTTTGACGGTATATGACCATATTAGGTCAATGATGTCACCGGCATCCCCGTGTCCTTTGTTTCTTGATGGGGGAACTCTGTCATGGGGGTACTTTGATCGGGGTGCGCTAATGCATAAGGGGGGCCTTTAAAGACATTGAGAGCCTCTGACTTTGTTATGGGGGTACTCTGTGGTGATGGGGGGCTCTTATGTATAGGGGAAACTATGACGTGATGGGAACTCTGGCATAAAAGGGTAACCTTTGACAGGATGGGGCCTCTGACATGAAAGGGGCAGGCTGATGAAAAGAGGGTTCTGATGTGAGGGGGGACCTCTGACGTAAAGGATGGATTCTGATGAAGGAGGACCTTTGACGTGATAAGGGGGCCTCTGATGTAAAGGGGGCTTTTAATGAAGGGGGAGCTTTGATGTGATGGAGAGACCTCTGATGTGATGGGGGAAGCATTTGAAGAGGGGGGGAGCTCTGGTGTGATGAGGAGACGTCTGACGCCATGGGCGGGACCTCTGATGTAAAGGGGTCTTTTGATGAAGTGGGGCCTCTGATGTGATGGGGGGATCTTTGATGTGAAGGGGGCTTTTGATGAAGGGGAAGCTCTGATGTGATGGGGGTACTTCTGTTGTAAAGGGGACTTTTGAGGAAGGGAAAGCTCTGATGTGATGGGGAGACATCTTATGTGATGGAGGGACCTCTGAGGTTAAAGAGGCTTTTGATGAAGATGGGCTCTGATGTGATAGGGGACCTCTGATGTAAAGGGGGCTTCTGATGAAAGAGGACCTGTGATGTAAACGGGGGCTTTTGATGAAGGGGAAACCCTGCTGTGATGGGGGGACCTCTGAGATAAAGAGGGCTTTTGATGAAGGGGGCCTTCGATGTGGTGGGGGGAGCTCTGATGTGATAGAGGGATCTCTGATGTTATAGAGGGACCTCTGATGTAAGGGGGGCTTCTGATAAAGGGAGATCTCTGATGTGATGGAGGGACCTCTGAAGTAACAGGGGCCTTGGATGAAGGGGGGCCTCTGATGTGATGAGGGGACCTCTAATGTAAAAAGGGGCTTTTCTTGAAGGGAAGAGCTTTGCTGTGATGCGGAGACCTCTGATGTGATGGGGGGGACCTCTGAGGTAAAGGGGGCTTTTCATGAAGGGAAGAGCTTTGATGTGATGTGGAGACCTCTGATGTGATGGGGGGACCTCAGAGGTAAAGGGGGCTTTTCATGAAGGGAAGAGCTTTGATGTGATGCGGAGACCTCTGATGTGATGGGGGACCTCTGAGGTAAAGGTGGCTTTTGATGAGGGTGGAGCTCTGATGTGATGAGGGGACCTCTAATGTAAAAGGGGGCTTTTCTTGAAGGGAAGAGCTTTGATGTGATGGGGGACCTCTGAGGTAATGAGAGCTTTTGATGAGGGTGGAGCTCTGATGTGATGGGAGACCTCTTATGTGATGGGGAGACCTCTGAGGTAACAGGGGCTTCTGATGAAGGGGGACCTCTGATGCGATGAGGTGACCTTTGATGTAAAGGGGGCTTTTAATGAAGGGGGACCTCTGATGTGATGGGAGACCTCTGATGTTATGGGGGGACCTCTGATGTGATGGGGGGACCTCTGATGTGATGGGGGACCTCTGATGTGATGGGGGGGACCTCTGATGTGATGGGGGACCTCTGATGTGATGGGGGACCTCTGATGTGATGGGGGGACCTCTGATGTGATGGGGGGGACCTCTGATGTGATGGGGGGGACCTCTGATGTGATGGGGGACCTCTGATGTGATGGGAGACCTCTGATTTGCTGGGGGACCTCTGATGTGATGGGGGGACCTCTGATGTGATGGGGGGGACCTCTGATGTGATGGGGGACCTCTGATGTAATGGGAGACCTCTGATGTGATGGGGGGACCTCTGATGTGATGGGGGGGGACCTCTGATGTGATGGAGGACCTCTGATGTGATGGGGGGGACCTCTGATGTGATGGAGGACCTCTGATGTGATGGGGGACCTCTGATGTGATGGGGAACCTCTGATGTGATGGGGGGGACCTCTGATGTGATGGAGGACCTGTGATGTGATGGGAGACCTCTGATGTGATGGGGGACCTCTGATGTGATGGGGGGACCTCTGATGTGATGGGGGGGACCTCTGATGTGATGGAGGACCTCTGATGTGATGGGGGGGACCTCTGATGTGATGGAGGACCTCTAATGTGATGGGGGACCTCTGATGTGATGGGGAACCTCTGATGTGATGGGGGGGACCTCTGATGTGATGGGGGACCTCTGATGTGATGGGGGACCTCTGATGTGATGGGAGACCTCTGATGTGATGGGGAACCTCTGATGTCATGGGGGACCTCTGATGTCATGGGGGACCTCTGATGTGATGAGAGACCTCTGATGTGATGAGAGACCTCTGATGTGATGGGGGACCTCTGATGTGATGGGAGACCTCTGATGTGATGGGGGACCTCTGATGTGATGGGAGACCTCTGATGTGATGGGGGACCTCTGATGTGATGGGGGACCTCTGATGTGATGGGAGACCTCTGATGTGATGGGGGACCTCTGATGTGATGGGGAACCTCTGATGTGATGGGAGACCTCTGGTGTGATGGGGGACCTCTGATGTGATGGGGGACCTCTGATGTGATGGGAGACCTCTGATGTGATGGGGGGGACCTCTGATGTGATGGAGGACCTCTGATGTGATGAGGGACCTCTGATGTGATGGGAGACCTCTGATGTGATGGGAGACCTCTGATGTGATGGGAGACCTCTGATGTGATGGGAGACCTCTGATGTGATGGGAGACCTCTGATGTGATGGGGGACCTCTGATGTAAAGGGGGATTTTGATGAAGTGGGACCTCTGATTTCATGGGGAGACTGTCCTAGGCTCGGATATCCCTTCGACAAGTTTTTTTTTTGAGGTTTTGCAAACTTTGAAAGTGTTCTGCAACTGAATAAAGTTCGAGAGACACTCATATGGACTATTACCCTGTGATGTAGCGCTTCACTCTTAAGCCGCGTACACACGGGCGGACTGTATGGCCAACTTAGTCCGTCATACAATCCGACGGACAGTCCGTCATACTTTCGAATGAACGGACTTGACCACACACGGATGCACAAACAGTCCGTTGAAAGCTTGCGCGATGACGTGTACAGCACGTACGACGGGACTAGAAATAGGACGTCCAATACACAGCAAAGCACCCTTTCGCCGTGTAAATCCTTTCTGAGCATGCGCCATACTTAGTCCATCGAACTAGCCTACTGACGAGCGGATTGTCCGCTGAAACCAAAGTATGACGGACAATATTACGGAAATTCCGAAAGACTTAGTCCGCCAGACTGCACGCTGAAAAAGTCCGCTGAAGCGCACACACGAGCGGACTGTCCGCTGAAATGTGTTTTGACGGACTAAGTTGGCCAGACAGTCCGCCCGTGTGTACGCGGCTTTAGATCCTCTGAACCAAGGAAATTGGGGAAATCATTTGGCGTTTAGAAGATGAAAGCCAACAATTCCTGGAACCTAGTTCAAGCAGGAGGACAGTCCTGGAGTTCCGATGCTTCTTCTCTATTCTTTCAAGTTTCATTCATTTCCTGTCTTGATGACCACACAGGAAACTAAGCAAAATCTCCCTAAAGGGGACACAATGGAACTTTGGAGATGTTCCATCCCTCCCACCATTCATCGAAAAAGTAAAAGAAGAAAAGTTTTGGTAGCTGCTCAGTTCTCAGTTCCCCTCCGAGGCCGCCAGTTGCGTCCGGAGTTGGTTTTCCTTCCAAACGTTGAGTGACAATAAAGATCCTTTGAAGACGGATCAGAGATGGAAGCAGCAGATCCACGCTATGAAAAATTGACTACTTCGACAGAGCGCACGTAACACCGTTCTGGCAGGAACCCAAAACCCACTTTCCGGAGCGAGAGAGACGCTCCTCTCCTCTCCTCGAAGAGTGAAAAATTTGCCTCCTGACATTTCTGCCAGAGTTCATACATCACCGTCTGCCCGCAAAAGGTTACTTAGCATCGCTGCGCATTAGCTCGTCGCCGAGAACGAGATTAAAATTCATGATCACCATTTTAAATCATTTATTGAAATTACAGAGCAGAGCACTTGACAATTTGCACAATGTACGGAAATACATCTGTTTGCAGTAAACACATCTGTGAACTGGGGGGGGGGGGGAGGAAAGAAAAACGAGATTGGCAGAGAGGAACAGCTGGACTCGGGTTGGCTGGTCCGAGGTTTTATTTCGGAATGTTTGTGGAGTGGCAGCGCGCCATCGTCGGATGTCATCAATAAGACGGAGGCGATAAAGCTTTGTTTCGCTAACAATGGGGTAGAGAGCAATCAGTCTAAATATTGTTCTCAACGCCCGTATTGAGATGGAGGCTCTGCCGGATGTTGGTGCCGTATGCCTAAACCAGAAGCCAGCTGCTTGAAAAGAAAGCCGAGGGTTTCAGTATTATGAAATGTCTGATCGATATGTTTTATCTTCATAGTGAGACCTGTTTTCTTTCAACCAAAATCCTGTGTGTCCTGAAGAAGCAATAGCGAAACGCGTTGACGCACAGGGGCTCACTAGCATCTATGCGGTGTCAATTTTTCGTCAATATGTATTGTATGCTTTTCTATATACAGTGGTGTGAAAAAGTGTTTGCCCCCTTCCTCATTTCCTGTTCCTTTGCATGTTTGTCACACTTAAGTGTTTCGGAACATCAAACCAATTTAAACAATAGTCAAGGACAACACAAGTAAACACAAAATGCAATTTGTAAATGAAGGTGTTTATTATTAAAGGTGAAAAAAAATCCAAACCATCATGGCCATGTGTGAAAAAGTGATTGCCCCCCTTGTTAAAACATACTATAACTGTGGTTGTCCACACCTGAGTTCAATTTCTCTAGCCACACCCAGGCCTGATTATTGCCACACCTGTTCACAATCAAGGCATCACTTAAATAGGAGCTGCTTGACACAGTAAGGTCCACCAGAAGATCCTTAAAAGCTACACATCATGCCGAGACCCAAAGAAATTCAGGAACAATTGAGAAAGAAAGTCATTGAGATCTATCAGTCTGGAAAGGGTTATAAAGCCATTTCCAAAGCTTTGGGAATCCAGCGAACCACAGTGAGAGCCATTATCCACAAATGGCGAAGACATGGAACAGTGGTGAACCTTCCCAGGAGTGGCCGGCCGCCCAAAATTACCCCAAGAGCGCAGCGACGACTCATCCAAGAGGTCACAAAAGACCCCACAACAACGTCCAAGGAACTGCAGGCCTCACTTGCCTCAGTTAAGGTCAGCGTTCATGCCTCCACCATCAGGAAAAGACTGGGCAAAAATGGCCTGCATGGCAGAGTTCCAAGGAGAAAACCACTGCTGAGCAAAAAGAACATCAAAGCTCGTCTCAATTTCTCCACAACACATCTTGATGATCCCCAAGACTTTTGGGACAACATTCTGTGGATCGATGAGACAAAAGTGGAACTCTTTGGAAGGTGTATGTCCAAGTATATCTGGCGTAGAAGGAACACTGCATTTCATAAAAAGAACATTATACCAACAGTAAAATATGGTGGTGGTAGTGTGATGGTCTGGGGCTGTTTTGCTGCTTCAGGACCTGGAAGACTTGCCGTGATAAAAGGAACTATGAATTCTGCTGTCTACCAAGAGATCCTGAAGGAGAATGTCCGACCATCTGTTCGTGTACTCAAGCTGAAACGAACTTGGGTTCTGCAGCAGGACAATGATCCTAAACACACCAGCAAGTCCACCACCGAATGGCTGAAGAAAAACAAAATGAAGACTTTGGAGTGGCCTAGCCAAAGTCCTGACCTGAATCCTATTGAGATGTTGTGGTATGACCTTAAAAAGGCCGTTCATGCTCGAAAACCCTCTAATGTAACTGAATTAGGACAATTCTGCAAAGATGAGTGGGCCAAAATTCCTCCAGGACGCTGTAAAAGCCTCATTGCACGTTATCGCAAACGCTTGGTTGCAGTTGTTGCTGCTAAGGGTGGCCCAACCAGTTATTAGGTTTAGGGGGGCAATCACTTTTTCACACAGGGCCATGATGGTTTGGATTTTTTTTCACCTTTAATAATAAACACCTTCATTTACAAATTGCATTTTGTGTTTACTTGTGTTGTCCTTGACTATTGTTTAAATTGGTTTGATGTTCCGAAACACTTAAGTGTGACAAACATGCAAAGGAACAGGAAATGAGGAAGGGGGCAAACACTTTTTCACACCACTGTATGACCCGTCTGTTGTAATCTTGTTGTTAATAACATATTTGTTTTATTATACTTTTGTCCATTGCCTGAAAAGTCTGAACGAGGGCCTCTGCCCCTTTATTCCTCTCCTCTTCTGAGATATTTGAAGGGTAGAGGCTCATAGTGTTGTTGTGACTCTGTGGGGGGGAGGGGGGGCAGAGACACGTGTTTTAGCATTAGTTTTGTGGGAGGGGCAGAGGCACATTGTTCAAAGTTAGCTTTGTGGGAGGGGCAAACCCATTGTCAAGTGCCAGCTTTGTGGGAGGGGCAACACATTGTTCAGTGGCAGCTTTGTGGGAGGGACAGAGACA
This sequence comes from Lithobates pipiens, assembly GCF_037356315.1. Classification (NCBI taxonomy): domain Eukaryota; kingdom Metazoa; phylum Chordata; class Amphibia; order Anura; family Ranidae; genus Lithobates; species Lithobates pipiens. The sequence goes on along the minus strand of NW_027507685.1, from coordinate 259,181,156 downwards.
CATCGTTCAATGTCAGCTTTGTGGGAGGGGCAACACATTGTTCAGCGTTAGTTTTGTGGGAGGGACAGAGAAATTTTGTTCAAAGTCAGCTTTGTGGGAGGGGCAAACCCATTGTCCAGTGCCAGCTTTGTGGGAGGGGCAAAAACACATAATTCTGTTGAGAATTTGTGGGAGGGGCAGAGACACACAATATTATTGTAGCTTTGTGGATATAATATATATATATATATATATATATATATATATATATACAGTGCCTTGAAAAAGTATTCATACCCCTTGAAATTTTCCACATTTTCTCATTTTACAACCAGAAAACGTGAATGTATTTTATTGGGATTTTATGTGATGGACCAACACAAAGTGTCACATAATTGTGAAGTGGAAGGAAAATGATAAATGGTTTTCCTAATATTTTACAAATAAATATGTGAAAATGGTGGGGGGGGGGGCATTTGTAGCCCCCTTTACTCTGATACCCCTAAAATTTTGTGGAACCAATTGCCTTCAGAGGTCACCTAATTAGTAAATAGAGTTCTCCTGTGTGTAATTTAATCTCAGTATAAATAGTTACATATATAGTAGACGAGATGGAAGTCCAACCTATGTGAGTGATTATATGTCAGTATTACATTGTATATCCTTGTATGTTGCGGTCGTTCAGGTGATTATCTAATAGTTTTTTGAAATTATCTATGCTCCCCGCTGAGACCACCGCCTGTGGAAGGGAATTCCACATCCTAAATATAGCTGTTCTGTGAAGCCCTCAGAGGTTTGTTAGAAGCCCTTAGTGAACAAACAGCATCATGAAGGCCAAGGAACACACCAGACAGGTCAGGGATAAAGTTGTGGAGAAGTATAAAGCAGGGTTAAGCTCCATGCACACTATCAGATTTTCTGCTGTTTTTTTTTTCCTTTAGATTCAGCAAAAAATCTGATAGTGTGTATGGGGCTTTGGGTTATAAAGAAATCTCCCAAGCTTTGACCATCTCACAGAGCTCTGTTCAATCCATCATTGGAAAATGGAAAGAGTATGGGCACAACCGCAAACCTACCAAGACATGGCCGTCCACCTAAACTGACCGGGCCGGGCAAGGAGAGCATTCATCAGAGAAGAGCCAAGAGGTCCATGGTAACTCTGGAGGAGCTGCAGAGATCCACAGCTCAGGGGGGAGAATCTGTCCACAGGACAACTATTAGTCATCTCTCCACAAATCTGCCCTTTATGGAAGAGTGACAAGAAGAAAGACATTGGAGAAAGAAAGTCATAAGAAGTCCTGTTTGTAGTTTGTGAGAAGCCATGTGGGGGAGGGGGCAGCAAACATGGGGAAGAAGGTGATCTGGTCAGATGAGACCAAAATTCTACTTTATGGCCTAAAAGTAAAACGCTATGTGTGGGGGAAACTAACACCGCCCATCCCCCGAACACACCATCCCCACCGTGAAACATGGTGGTGGCAGCATCATGTGGTGGGGATGCTTTTCTTCAGCAGGGACAGGGAAGCTGGTCAGAGTTGATGGGAAGATGGATGGAGACAAATACAGGACAACCTTAGAAGAAAACTTGTTAGAGTCTGAAAAAGACTTGAGACCGGGGCGGAGGTTCACCTTCCGGCGGGACAACGACCCGAAACATCCAGCCAGAGCTACAATGGAATGGTTTACATCAAAGCATATTCATGTGTTAGAATGGCCCAGTCACAGTCCAGACCTAAATCAGATTGAGAATCTGTGGCAAGAACATTGCTATTCACAGACGCTCTCCATCCATTTGGGAAGAAGAATGGGGCAGAAATGTCCCTCTCTAGATGTGCAAAGCTGGTAGAGACACCCCCAAAAAGACTTGCAGCTGTAATTGCAGAGAAAGGGGGTTCTACAAAGTATTGACCCTGGGGGGCGCCATACAAATGCACCCCCCCCCCCACACTTTTCACATATTTATTTGTAAAACAATTTTGAAAACCATTTATCATTTTCCTTCCACTTCACAATTATGGGCCACTTTGTGTTGGTCTATCACAAAGGGTCTCCAAACTTTTTAAGCAAAGGGCCGGTTTACTGTTCTTCAGATTTTAGGGTGGGGGCCGGACTGGGTCAGGACTGGTCAGCAGGAATCGAACATTTCCAGGTATCGGTGAGTGCCCTATCTTTGGTATTAGGGGGAGGAATAGTGTCCCATTGTTGGTGCCAGTGACAGGAATAATACCCCATTTTTGGTGTCCGAGAGCGGAGTGTGGTCTCATACTGTATCAGTGGGATGAATGGTGCTTCAAGGGCCAGATAAAGGCAGGCAAAGGGCCACATTTGACCCCCAAGCCGCAGTATGGAGACACCTTGGGACTCTATCACATAAAATCCCAATAAAATACATTTACGTTTTTGGTTGTAACATGACAAGATGTGGGAAACTACAAGGGGTATGAATAATTTTTCAAGGCTTTGTATAATATATATATATCATATGAAAGGAAAGCTGCCAAAAAAATAGTATATATATATATATATATATATATATATATATATATATATATATATATATATATATATAAAAATACATGTATAGCAAAAATGATATATTTTATATTTATATACTGTATATATTGTATATTTGTGTATATATATATATATATATATATATATATATATAGTATATAAATATAAAATATATATAAAAAATATATTATTTTTGCTATACATGTATATATATATATATATATATATGTATATGTATATATATATATGTATATGTATATATATATATGTATATGTATATGTATATATATGTATATGTATATATATATATATATATATATATATATATATATATATATATATATATATATATATATTTTTTTTTTTTTTATTTTTTTTTTTACTATTTTTTTGGCAGCTTTCCTTTGATATGATAATAAAAAAAATAAGAGATTTCAGAAGCGGAGATTGTTTTTTTTTTTTTTCTGAGGTGAGGGTTAAAGAATGCAAAAACTGGAGGCAACCTGAGAAAATTTATATATATATATATATATATATATATAATTTTTTATTGATTTCTTTTATATATATATATATATATATATATATATATATATATATATATATATAAATCATTTTTTTTTCTGCAGTTTCTGCATTCTATAACTCTCACCTCATTAAAAAAAAGAACAATCTCTGCTTCTGAAATCTCTTATTTTTTTAAAAAAAAAATTATTATCATATCAAAGGAAAGCGGGCAAAAAAAATAGCAAAAAAAATAAATAAATTACAATGGCTCTTCACTGCCTGACAAATGCTCTCTGAAGAGCGATCCCAACATGGATCGCTCTTCAGAGATCAAAGCACTTGTGAATGAGCCTTAAGAATGTAACAAAGTAACAAGGTTTCTACTTTTGGGGGAGATTTCGGTGCCGTGGATTTTTTGCTCAGTATAAGAACCGGTCCGGAATGTGGACATTAGGAAAACATCACGATTCATAAATAATACAAATGAGACCCATCGGAGTCAGATACGGCGCGGCGCCATCAAACAATAAGAAGAATAATGATCATCATTTTCCTGTTCTGTGGCGGCGATAACACGATTTTACACGGCAGTGCGCAATTTACAAAGAATACATGTCAAGATGATTAGCTGAATGAGATGATCTCAACAACAAAAGGGGGGGGGGGGAGGGGGAGAAGCGTGGGTTCACTTGGGTTAAGCGGCATGCTTATCATCCGTAATAATATGCCTGGAGATTGATGGGGCAGGCTGGTGAATAAGAAAATAAAATGCAATTTTTTTGGTGCACACTTACTAAAACGTGAAACCCCCTCCCCTCCGGCTCCTCTCCTGGACTGAAATGGCTTCCTCTGATTTCCCTGCACACTGTGAGCATTAGAAGCTGCAGTTAGTCATGCAGAGCCCCCCCCCCCCCACCCATTTCCTGGAGGATGACCCGGCATCATCTAGCCCTTTTCTCCCCAGCCTGGCTGTCCCTGGTCTGCGCCTTTTTTATTTATTGGATTTCAATCACGGAGGGCTCAGCATCACATGTGGGCTTTACAGAGGGTGGTCTACAAGCAAATACAGCCTGTCTACAACATCCACTCCTCCACACTGACATCCAAACATTAAGGCTTTTTGATATTTGCATAACTCCTCCCAGGAGCCCGCCCACTGCTGGCATCAGGGCTGAGGGCTCTTGAGAGGAGTGCTGAGGCCTGGTGCTGTGATGTCATCAGGAAGTGTACAGCCCCCTTGCTGGCTCCTCCCACCAGCCACGATTTGTGATAAATGGCCATTTTGGAAGGCATAAATTATATTATATATAATAAATAAATACATAAATACAAATAAATCAACAAACAATTAAAAACAATTATATATATATATATATATATATATATATATATATATATATATATATATATATATATATATATATATATATGTATTTGTTCATTTATTTATTTTGTATTATTAGTATTATATTTTGAATTATATATCTATATATCTATATATCTATATATATATATATATATATATATCTATATATATATATATATATATATATATATATATATATATATATATATATATATATATAAATAATTCAAAATATAATACTAATAATACAAAATAAATAAATGAACAAATACACATATATATATATATATATATATGAAATGTAATTAATAACTCATAAATAAATAAAATAAATAAATATTCTATATAATATAACCTATATTATATACAAGCTGTGTTAATTAAACAATTTTTTATATTATTATTATTAATTATTTTTTACTGTTTTCAAACTTTTTTTTTCTATTGTAATATTTGTTATATTGTATTATTATTATTATTACTATTATTATTATTATTATTATTATTATTATTATTATTGGTGCAGATTTACTTTTTCTACTTTTAGTTTTTTTGTTATTTGCTTCATAACAACATTTTGGTTAAGATGAAATTATAATTTTCATGGCAAAATCAAGTTTGGCAAATTTCCCTGCTCAATCCTACTATGAATGCATTTTTTTTTTTTTATTATACCACTACTTTTATTACTTTTTTTATTGTTTTTTTTTTGTGCTGGATACACAGGCACATGATTATAATTATTCAGGGGGGGTTTGCCTTTAACATGTCCTTATTGTCAAATCTTCTAACTGGAATTCCCGATGTCATCTTATGTTCTACGACTGGCCTCTTTTTTTTTTTTCTGCACTTTATTATTAAAGGCTATTTTTTTTTTTTTTATTATTATTTCTTAAATGAATGACATCTTCTTATAGCCTAGGCCATCTTTATGTAGAGTAACAATTATTATTTTCTACAGTATATATATATATATATATATATATATATATATATATATATATATATATATATAATTTATATGAAATGTAATTAATAACTCATATTCTATATAATATAACCTATATTATATACAAGCTGTGTTAATTAAAGTAGTTTTTTTTTATTATTTTTATTTTTTTTACTGTTTTCAAACTTTTTTTTTTTCAATTGTAATATTTGTTATATTGTATTATTATTATTATTATTATTATTATTATTATTATTATTATTATTATTATTATTATTATTATTATTATTATTTCTTTTAAGTGGGGCAGATTTACTTTTTTTGTTGTTTTTTTGATATTTGCATCATAACAACATTTTGGTTAAGATGAAATTATAATTTTCATGGCAAAATCAAGTTTGGCAAATTTCCCTGCTCAATCCTACTATAAATGCATTTTTTTTTTTTTTTTTTTATTATACCACTACTTTTATTACTTTTTTTATTTTATTTTTTTGTGCTGGATACACAGGCACATGATTATAATTATTAGGTGGGGTTTGCCTTTAACATGTCCTTATTGTCAAATCTTCTAACTGGAATTCCCGATGTCATCTTATGTTCTACGACTGGCCTCTTTTTTTTTTTTCTGCACTTTATTATTAAAGGCTATTTTTTTTTTTTTATTATTATTTCTTAAATGAATGACATCTTCTTATAGCCTAGGCCATCTTTATGTAGAGTAACAATTATTATTTTCTACAGTATATATATATATATATATATATATATATATATATAATTTATATGAAATGTAATTAATAACTCATATTCTATATAATATAACCTATATTATATACAAGCTGTGTTAATTAAAGTAGTTTTTTTTATTATTTTTATTTTTTTTACTGTTTTCAAACTTTTTTTTTTTCAATTGTAATATTTGTTATATTGTATTATTATTATTATTATTATTATTATTATTATTTCTTTTAAGTGGGGCAGATTTATTTTTTTTGTAGTTTTTTTGATATTTGCATCATAACAACATTTTGGTTAAGATGAAATTATAATTTTCATGGCAAAATCAAGTTTGGCAAATTTCCCTGCTCAATCCTACTATAAATGCATTTTTTTTTTTTATTATACCACTACTTTTATTACTTTTTTTATTGTTTTTTTTTTTTGTGCTGGATACACAGGCACATGATTATAATTATTCAGGGGGGTTTTGCCTTTAACATGTCCTTATTGTCAAATCTTCTAACTGGAATTCCCGATGTCATCTTATGTTCTACGACTGGCCTCTTTTTTTTTTTCTGCACTTTATTATTAAAGGCTATTTTTTTTTTATTATTATTATTTCTTAAATGAATGACATCTTCTTATAGCCTAGGCCATCTTTATGTAGAGTAACAATTATTATTTTCTACAGTATATATATATATATATATAATTTATATGAAATGTAATTAATAACTCATATTCTATATAATATAACCTATATTATATACAAGCTGTGTTAATTAAAGTAGTTTTTTTTTTATTATTTTTATTTTTTTTTACTGTTTTCAAACTTTTTTTTTTTCAATTGTAATATTTGTTATATTGTATTATTATTATTATTATTATTATTATTATTATTTCTTTTAAGTGGGGCAGATTTACTTTTTTTTGTTGTTTTTTTGATATTTGCATCATAACAACATTTTGGTTAAGATGAAATTATAATTTTCATGGCAAAATCAAGTTTGGCAAATGTCCCTGCTCAATCCTACTATAAATGCATTTTTTTTTTTTTTTTTTTATTATACCACTACTTTTATTACTTTTTTTATTTTATTTTTTTGTGCTGGATACACAGGCACATGATTATAATTATTCGGGGGGGGGGTTTGCCTTTAACATGTCCTTATTGTCAAATCTTCTAACTGGAATTCCCGATGTCATCTTATGTTCTACGACTGGCCTCTTTTTTTTTTTCTGCACTTTATTATTAAAGGCTATTTTATTTTTATTTTTTTATTTCTTAACTGAATGACAGCTGCCCTTTCCATCCCGAGTCGCCGCCGCAACGATCTTTCACACCCCCCCCAGCGAATGATCTCCTCTCCGCCTCCCTCCAATGGTGTCTGGCTGGGAATCCATCTTTATTTATCATCCAGACAATATTTTGTTTTTATTTGTCAGATCCCCAAATCCTGACATTCGGTAAAATCCGGAGTAATAACCCCGCCAGCCGATTCTGCATAACATCAGCCAAAGTAAACAAATACAGAGAGATTGATATGTCGCTTGGAGGCAGCGATGGAAGCTCGCCTCCTTCCCACAACAAAGTTCTTATTTAATAGAGAGGCGCATTTTGTGACAGATATTAAATAGATTCGTGTTTTCTGTTCCATATTACAAGAAAAGAGGGAATTATTGTTACGGCGAGGACTTCGCTCTTCTCGCTCTCCGGCTCCTACGCCTTCCCGAGGTCACCTAAAGCGCAAAAAAAACCCCCCAAACTCTCTCTTAATCACCAAGAACTCTTAGTAATTTTTACGCTGCCGGACTTTAGTACATAGAGAGGGAAGTGGAATAGATTTAGGTGTCCGCAACTTTATTTCTTTTTTTTTTTTTAACAATTCTTCAGTTAATTTCTGGTTTCTGGCCTAGGCCAAAATGATGTCATACATCCCCAGGGGGTCTTCGGGGGAGGAGGGGCTTTCTCAGCTAAGCACTGCCCTCCTGTCCTCATGCCTGAGCTAAGGGCAGGCGGATTCCAGAGAGAGAAGTAAATGCTACATGAATCATCTGTCCTTACTCAAGATGCACCCCCCCCCCCCCCCCAGAAATGCCAGGGAGGTGTCCTTCATAGTGATTTTTCAACATAAAAAAAGGCATGGAGACATGGATGGATGGGGGAGTGGAAGGATGGATGAAGACATGGATGGATGGATGGATGGATAGGGGATCGGAAGGATGGAAGGAGAAATGGATGGATGGATTGATGGATAGGGGAGTGGCAGGATGGAAGGAGACATGGATGGATGGATGGATGGATGGGGGAGTGGAAGGATGGAAGGAGACCTGGATGGATGGATGGATGGATGGATGGATAGGGGAGTGGAAGGATGGATGAAGATATGAATCAGTGGAAGGACTGATTGAGACATGGATGGATAGGGGAGCGGACAGCTGGATGAAGAGATGCACGAATGGATGGGGGAGTGGAAGGATGGATGGAGATATGGATGGATGAATGGGGGAGTGGAATGATGGAAGGATGAATCGATGGGTGGCTGGATGGGGGAGAGGAACGATGGATGGAAAAATGGATGGATGGATGGATGGATGAGGGAGAGGGATGATGGATGGAGATATGGATGGATGGATGGATGGATGGATGGAGAAATGGATGGATGGATGGGGGAGTGGAATGATGGATGGATGAATGGATGGCTGGCTGGATGGGGGAGAGGAATGATGGATGGAGATATGGATGGATGGGGAGAGGAATGATGGATGGAGTTATGGATGGATGGCTGAATGGATGGGGGAGTGGAAGGATGGATGGAGATATGGATGGATGGGGGAGTGGAAGGATGGATGGAGATATGGATGTATGGATGGATGGATGGATGAATGGGGGAGTGGAAGGATGGATGGAGATTTGGATGGATGGATGAATGGGGGTGTGGAAGGATGTATGGATGGATGGATGGATGAATGGGGGTGTGGAAGGATGGATTGCTGTAACAATTACACCTACTGTTCCAAGTGTGTTCCAATCACATCTACCATTATAACCCTGATGAAGGGGGAGGCATTTCCCCTGAAAGGTGTTGGCCTTACCTGTTACCTGTGAACTGTCAACTTTAATAAACATCCTAAATATACCCTCAACTTTTATACATAGCTTGCCTCTATACCCACAACAAAATGTACCCCACAGGAATGTGTTCATATATGCAAGCTGTCCCGGATTCGCTGGGTCGGTGCCACATCTTGGCTCTCTGTCTCACCAATCCTGTGTCCGGGGTCATGTCTCGGGATCACAGCACAAACTTCATTTGGCTTCTCTAGTGCAGGGGTCTCTAAACTTTCTATGCAAAGGGCCAGTCCTTTAGGCTTCATGGGGGCTGTTCTGTGGCCAGTGGGAGTAGAAACTACCTTGGCATCAGTGGGCATAAACAGTGCCCTATCATTGGTTTTTAATGAGAGGAAAGAATGCCCCATTGGGAAGAACAGTGGCTTTGATAGTGTCAGTGGGAGGCACAGTGTCCCTTCATTGGTGTCAGTTGGTGGAATGGTGCCCCGAGGGCCAGATAATGGCAAGCAAAGGGCCACGTCTGGCCCCAGGGCCGCAGTTTTGAGACCATGGCTGGCTCTAAAGGGCAGTCGTTGTGGAAACTGGGTTCACAAGTGGGTGGCCCCTGTATTCTTATAGGTAGGGCGTGGGTGGGACCAATCCGTCAAGTGGGCAATGACAGTCAGTCAATGCTTATTTAGAGGCGGGGTCTTGGCAAGACCAGTTCTTAAAATTCTCATAGGAAAAGTGGTGGCTTGATATTTACATAACTCCTCCCAAAAGCCAGCCCACTACTTGTTAGTAAAATTTACATATGCCGTTATGTTGTAAAAAATGGAAAGATTTCCCCAGCTGGTTTTTTAGGCAGCAAAAAGTTTGTGAAAGAGTAATTCGATAAAAAAATGTATCAGATCAGGAAATAAATGATCGATTCAGAGATACAATAAATTTGATTTTAAAATACTGGTTCTGGTTTTCGACACAAACAACAACATAAAACATCACTCATGGCAAAAAACACCCCAAGAAAAATATGCTTTGCCAATTACATTACATTACTACCTGCATGAATACCCCAATGCATTTCGACCCATTTCTGGTCTTCTTCAGGGGGTTTTTTATTCTAAGGGAACTATATAAAAAAAATCTAATTTAAGGCATTTGACAGTATACAAAACATTGTTAAAACATTTGAAATTGTGCAAAAGATATATCTCCATACACACATAGAGGTATATTTACCACTGGGTAGATGAGAGAGTGAGGATGTATCACACAAATCAGATTGCTAAAAAACATTTGCGATAGGATTACTGCACGCAATTTTTCATTTAGCAATCTGGTTTGTGCGATACATCCTCACTCTCTCATCTACCCAATGGTAAATATACCTCTATGTATATGGAGCTATATCTTTTGCAAAAAACACCCCAAGGAAAACATGGGTTGCCAATTACATTTACAACATTACTATCCACATGAATATTCCAATGCATTTCGACCCTTTCATTTCTGGTCTTCTTCAGGGGGGTTTTTATTCTAAGGGAAATATATAAAAAAAAAAATCTAATTTAAGGCATTTGACAGTATACAAAACATTGTTAAAACATTGCAAATTGTGCAAAAGATATATCTCCATACACATAGAGGTATATTTTCCATTGGGTAGATGAGAGAGTGAGGATGTATCGCACAAACCTTGATTGCTAAAAAACATTTGTGTTCAGTGATCCCATCGCAAATGTTTTTTTAGCAATCTGGTTTGTGCGATACATCCTCACTCTCTCATCTACTCAACAGGAAATATACTGCTATGTATATGGAGATATATCTTTTGCACAATTTGAAATGTTTTATGTATATGGAGATATATCTTTTGCACAATTTTAAATGTTTTATGTATATGGAGATATATATTTTTCACAATTTGAAATGTTTTAACAATGTTTTGTATACTGTCAAATGCCTTAAATTAGAATTTTTCATATATTTCCCTAGGATAAAAATCCCCCTGAAGAAGACCAGAAATGAAAGGGTCGTAATGCATTGGGGTATTCATGTGGATAGTAATGTTGTAAAACTTAATAGGCAAACCGTGTTTTCCTTGGGGTGTTTTTTTTTCGCCATGAGTGATGTTTTATGTTGTCGTTTGTGTTTTCGAAAACCAAAGCTTGAATTTTAAAATCAAATTTATTGTATTTCTGAATCTGTCATTTATTTCCTGATCTAATGTTACATTACATTACTACCTGCATGAATACCCCAATGCATTTCGACCCATTTCTGGTCTTCTTCAGGGGGTTTTTTATTCTAAGGGAACTATATAAAAAAAAACTAATTTAAGGCATTTGTGACCCTTTCATTTCTGGTCTTCTTCAGGGGTTTTTTTATTCTAAGGGAAATATATAAAAAAAAATCTAATTGAAGGCATTTGACAGTATACAAAACATTGTTAAAACATTTGAAATTGTGCAAAAGATATATCTCCATACACATAGAGGTATATTTACCATTGGGTAGATGAGAGAGTGAGGATGTATCACACAAACCTTGATTGCTAAAAAACATTTGTGTTCAGTGATCCCATCGCAAATGTTTTTTTAGCAATCTGGTTTGTGCTATACATCCTCACTCTCTCATCTACTCAACAGGAAATATACTGATATGTATATGGAGATATATCTTTTGCACAATTTTAAATGTTTTATGTATATGGAGATATATATTGTTCACAATTTGAAATGTTTTAACAATGTTTTGTATACTGTCAAATGCCTTAAATGAGAATTTTTCATATATTTCCCTAGGATAAAAATCCCCCTGAAGAAGACCAGAAATGAAAGGGTCGTAATGCATTGGGGTATTCATGTGGATAGTAATGTTGTAAAACTTAATAGGCAAACCGTGTTTTCCTTGGGGTGTTTTATGTTGTCGTTTGTGTTTTCGAAAACCAAAGCTTGAATTTTAAAATCAAATTGATTGTATTTCTGAATCTGTCATTTATTTCCTGATCTAATAAAAGATTTTTTTTTTTAATCGAATTACTCTTTCACAAACTTTTTGCTGCGTAAAAAAACCCCCTGGGGAAATCTTTCCATTTTTTTTTGTATACTCTTGGGTTGTGCAGCCCCTTGGACTCTCATATATGTGTTCTCCTATCCTGCCATTATGTTGTTTTATTCTCAACTTTATTAAACATGCTACTTTAAAAACAAATAAACAAAAAAAAAAAAACACCCTGCCATGAATATCCTTGTTCAGGCATTTCCTGTTACGGGGTGACAGCTGTCACCCAATTGAGATCCTGCGTTGCCACCCTGACACATGGACCCTCTAGTATAGGCTTCAAGCATGCCATGCCAACACATATCGCATGGACATGGTCCACCGTTGGCACTATGGGTAAGTTGGAGCCATGGTGAGCAGCCCTATAGAGAGTGCATGTCGAGAGGAAGTGGCTTAAGGAGGAGGATATGGCTGGTAGCGCATAACCACACCATGCCATCAGAAAAATGGACGCCAAGGTTCCGGGCATCAAATGCCACCGACGCAGCCCCAGAGGGTCACCTCAACATTTTCCCCTATTATCAAATGACTTCGGGGTGACCGCGTTTTATGAAATACATTCCGCATTGCGCATTTTAAAGATGGATGAACAGGGGAGATAAACGACATCCTCATTTCGAGGTTAACACTCCTTCATCGTGTCTAAATTTAGCACCCTGGCCTAAAAAAAATAAAAAAATAGCGCGGCGAAACGCACGTCATCTATCTCGCCGATTTCCTTTTTTTTTTTACCCTTTTTTTTATGACACAGAAGAAAGGCATCCTTCTTCTTGACGCAGGAAGAGATAACAAAAGGCGCGCAGGTAGATCCTAATTAGCAGGATTGTGCAGTGTCAGCACTTCCGCACCCCCCCCCCCCCCCCTGATGTACGGCGCCATTAGTCGCGGGCGGCCCACACCGCTCACCGCCCTGCTCCTCCGTCTCTTCTCTGGGAGCGTGCTCCCATTCTGCCAGGAGGGCAGCGTGTCATTATCGCAGCTAAACAAGACCGAGCGGGTACATAGCGCCTATTATCACACGACAAGTGCGCCCCATAAACTATGCATAAGGAGAGGAACGTCCTTTAATAGAGGGGAACGCCGCGCACTTATTCAGGCGGATTGCGCTGTAAAATATTTAGCTTATTTCAATTCGTATTTATATTACAGGCGGCTGCAGCGGACTAGAAAGACCATTAGATTAAGTTACTCCACCGCCGTGCCATGCGGCAGGCTCAGTAACTGGGACAAACAGGTTAGAACATGTTCGGGCACAGGCATGTGGGTGCGGGCACATGGGGGTTTCGCCAGTCCATGATTTTTTTTTTTTTATCAATTTTTTTGTTTTATTTCTCAAAGCAGACAGGAAACCGTGGGGGAGGGGGACAAAAGATTTTGGGGGGCGTTGTGGGGCGGTGGGGGTGCACCTAAGCAAAAAAATAACTATTAAGCCACCAATAAAAAGACAGCAGGGAGAGCACATTTGTGTCCTCTGCCCCCCTTCACTTCCCCCTCCCCACAGTAATGCCCTCTTCCTCTCTGCCCCCCCCCCACACGTCCTCTCTCCCCTTCACATCCTCCTTCCCTGCAGTAATGTGCCCTGCACCCACAACGCAAAGTCCTCAGCCCCCACACAGCAGTGTCCTCTGCCCCCCTTCCCCCCTTCACATCCTCTCCCCCACAGTAATCTAGTCTGCCCCCACACAGCAGTGTCCTCTGCCCCCCTCCCATCCCCCTTCCAACAGTAATGTCCTCTTCCTCTCTGCCCCCCCACCCAGCAATGTCCTCTGTCCCCTTCACATCCTCACCCCCCCGCAGTATTGTGCCCTGCACCCACAACACAGTGTCCTCAGCCCCCTTCACATCCTCCTCCCCCACAGTCATGTCCTCTGCCCCCACACAGAAGTGTCCTCTGCCCCCCTTCACATCCTCTGCCCCCCTTCACATCCTCTGCCCCCCTTCACATCCTCTGCCCCCCTTCACATCCTCTGCCCCACAGTAATCTCCTCTGCCCCCACACAGCGGTGTCCTCTGCCCTCCTTCACATCCTCCTCCCCCACAGTCATGTCCTCTGCCCCCACACAGCAGTGTCCTCTGCCCCCCTTCACATCTTCTCCCCCCCAGTAATCTCCTCTGCCCCCACACAGCAGTGTCCTCTGCCCCCCCATCCCCCTTCCAACAGTAATGTCCTCTTCCTCTCTGCCCCCCCCACCCAGCAATGTCCTCTGTCCCCTTCACATCCTCACCCCCCTGCAGTATTGTGCCCTGCACCCACAACGTAGTGTCCTCAGCCCCCTTCACATCCTCCTCCCCCACAGTCATGTCCTCTGCCCCCACACAGCAGTGTCCTCTGCCCCCCTTCACATCCTCTGCCCCACAGTAATCTCCTCTGCCCCCACACAGCGGTGTCCTCTGCCCTCCTTCACATCCTCCTCCCCCACAGTCATGTCCTCTGCCCCCACACAGCAGTGTCCTCTTCCCCCCTTCACATCTTCTCCCCCCCAGTAATCTCCTCTGCCCCCACACAGCAGTGTCCTCTGCCCCCTTCACATCCTCACCCCCCCTGCAGTATTGTGCCCTGCACCCACAACGCAGTGTCCTCAGCCCCCTTCACATCCTCCTCCCCCACAGTCATGTCCTCTGCCCCCACACAGCAGTGTCCTCTGCCCCCCTTCACATCCTCTGCCCCACAGTAATCTCCTCTGCCCCCACACAGCAGTGTCCTCTGCCCCCCTTCACATCTTCTCCCCCCCAGTAATCTCCTCTGCCCCCACACACAGCAGTGTCCTCAGCCCCCCTTCACACCCCCCACAGTCATGTCCTCTGCCCCCACACAGCAGTGTCCTCTGCCCCCCTTCACATCTTCTCCTCCACAGTAATCTCCTCTGCCCCCACACAGCAGTGTCCTCTGCCCCCCTTCACATCCTCTCCCCCACAGTAATCTCCTCTGCCCCCACACAGTGGTGTCCTCTGCCCCCCTTCACACCCTCCTCCCCCACAGTCATGTCCTCTACACCCACACAGCAGTGTCCTCTGCCCCCTTCACATCCTCTCCCCCACAGTAATCTCCTCTGCCCCCACACAGCGGTGTCCTCTGCCCCCCTTCACATCCTCCTTCCCACAGTAATGTCCTCTTCCCCTCTCTCCCCCCCCCCCACACAGCAATGTCCTCTGTCCCCTTCACATCCTCATCCCCCCACAGTAATGTGCCCTGCACCTACAACGCAGTGTCCTCAGCCCCCTTCACATCCTCCTCCCCCACAGTCATGTCCTCTGTCCCCACATAGCAGTGTCCTCTGCCCCCCTTCACATCCTCCTCCCCCACGGTGATCTCCTCTGCCCCCACACAGCAATGTCCTCAGCCCCCCTTCACATCCTCCTCCCCCACAGTCATGTCCTCTGCCCCCACACAGCAGTGTCCTCTGCCCCCCTTCACATCCTCTGCCCCACAGTAATCTCCTCTGCCCCCACACAGCGGTGTCCTCTGCCCTCCTTCACATCCTCCTCCCCCACAGTCATGTCCTCTGCCCCCACACAGCAGTGTCCTCTTCCCCCCTTCACATCTTCTCCCCCCCAGTAATCTCCTCTGCCCCCACACAGCAGTGTCCTCTGCCCCCTTCACATCCTCACCCCCCCTGCAGTATTGTGCCCTGCACCCACAACGCAGTGTCCTCAGCCCCCTTCACATCCTCCTCCCCCACAGTCATGTCCTCTGCCCCCACACAGCAGTGTCCTCTGCCCCCTTCACATCCTCTGCCCCACAGTAATCTCCTCTGCCCCCACACAGCAGTGTCCTCTGCCCCCCTTCACATCTTCTCCCCCCCAGTAATCTCCTCTGCCCCCACACACAGCAGTGTCCTCAGCCCCCCTTCACACCCCCCACAGTCATGTCCTCTGCCCCCACACAGCAGTGTCCTCTGCCCCCCTTCACATCTTCTCCTCCACAGTAATCTCCTCTGCCCCCACACAGCAGTGTCCTCTGCCCCCCTTCACATCCTCTCCCCCACAGTAATCTCCTCTGCCCCCACACAGTGGTGTCCTCTGCCCCCCTTCACACCCTCCTCCCCCACAGTCATGTCCTCTACACCCACACAGCAGTGTCCTCTGCCCCCTTCACATCCTCTCCCCCACAGTAATCTCCTCTGCCCCCACACAGCGGTGTCCTCTGCCCCCCTTCACATCCTCCTTCCCACAGTAATGTCCTCTTCCCCTCTCTCCCCCCCCCACACAGCAATGTCCTCTGTCCCCTTCACATCCTCATCCCCCCACAGTAATGTGCCCTGCACCTACAACGCAGTGTCCTCAGCCCCCTTCACATCCTCCTCCCCCACAGTCATGTCCTCTGTCCCCACATAGCAGTGTCCTCTGCCCCCCTTCACATCCTCCTCCCCCACGGTGATCTCCTCTGCCCCCACACAGCAATGTCCTCAGCCCCCCTTCACATCCTCCTCCCCCACAGTCATGTCCTCTGCCCCCACACAGCAGTGTCCTCTGCCCCCCTTCACATCCTCTCCCCCACAGTAATCTCCTCTGCCCCCACACAGCGGTGTCCTCTGCCCTCCTTCACATCCTCCTCCCCCACAGTCATGTCCTCTGCCCCCACACAGCAGTGTCCTCTTCCCCCCTTCACATCTTCTCCCCCCCAGTAATCTCCTCTGCCCCCACACAGCAGTGTCCTCTGCCCCCTTCACATCCTCACCCCCCCTGCAGTATTGTGCCCTGCACCCACAACGCAGTGTCCTCAGCCCCCTTCACATCCTCCTCCCCCACAGTCATGTCCTCTGCCCCCACACAGCAGTGTCCTCTGCCCCCCTTCACATCCTCTGCCCCACAGTAATCTCCTCTGCCCCCACACAGCAGTGTCCTCTGCCCCCCTTCACATCTTCTCCCCCCCAGTAATCTCCTCTGCCCCCACACACAGCAGTGTCCTCAGCCCCCCTTCACACCCCCCACAGTCATGTCCTCTGCCCCCACACAGCAGTGTCCTCTGCCCCCCTTCACATCTTCTCCTCCACAGTAATCTCCTCTGCCCCCACACAGCAGTGTCCTCTGCCCCCCTTCACATCCTCTCCCCCACAGTAATCTCCTCTGCCCCCACACAGTGGTGTCCTCTGCCCCCTTCACACCCTCCTCCCCCACAGTCATGTCCTCTACACCCACACAGCAGTGTCCTCTGCCCCCTTCACATCCTCTCCCCCACAGTAATCTCCTCTGCCCCCACACAGCGGTGTCCTCTGCCCCCCTTCACATCCTCCTTCCCACAGTAATGTCCTCTTCCCCTCTCTCCCCCCCCCCCACACAGCAATGTCCTCTGTCCCCTTCACATCCTCATCCCCCCACAGTAATGTGCCCTGCACCTACAACGCAGTGTCCTCAGCCCCCTTCACATCCTCCTCCCCCACAGTCATGTCCTCTGTCCCCACATAGCAGTGTCCTCTGCCCCCCTTCACATCCTCCTCCCCCACGGTGATCTCCTCTGCCCCCACACAGCAATGTCCTCAGCCCCCCTTCACATCCTCCTCCCCCACAGTCATGTCCTCTGCCCCCACACAGCAGTGTCCTCTGCCCCCCTTCACATCCTCTCCCCCACAGTAATCTCCTCTGCCCCCACACAGCGGTGTCCTCTGCCCCCCTTCACATCCCCCTTCCCACAGTAATGTCCTCTTCCCCTCTGCCCCCCCACACAGCAATGTCCTCTGCCCCCCTTCACATCCCCCTTCCCACAGTAATGTCCTCTTCCCCTCTGCCCCCCCACACAGCAATGGCCTCAGCCCCCCTTCACATCCTCCTCCCCCACAGTCATGTCCTCTGTCCCCACACACAGCAGTGTCCTCAGCCCCCCTTCACACCCCCCCCCCCCACAGTATTGTCCTCTGCTCTCACACAGCAGTGACTTCTGCCCCCCTTTACATTCTCTTCCCCCCCACAGAAATGTTCTCTGCCCTCCACGCAGTAGTGTCTTCTGCCCCCCTTCAAATACCCTCCCCTACAGTAATGTCCTCTACCTCCCTTCACAACCCCCCCCCCCCCCCACAGTAATCCCCTCTGCTCCTCTGCCCTCACACAGCAGTGTGCTGTGCCCCACTTCACATCCCCCCACCTGGATCAAAAAAAAATTCTCGACCTGTGTCGCTGGCTATAGCCGGCAACACTGATCATTGCATTCTGACAGCCGGGGGAACTCTCCCAAATGTCAATGCAGTGGCTCTGCAGGAGGGTTGATGGGGAAATTGATAAGTTGATGGGGCAATCAAATCTTTTTTTTTTTTTTTTTCATTTAACTCGCTGGTTGAACAAAACAATAAAAAAAAAAAGCATCATCTATGTCTGCTTTACCTTCTCTATTCTACCGTTCTAAAAATATATAACTAAGTAATAATCTCAATTAAACTTTGGTAAGTCTCAGGCCAGACAGGCTTTAAAAACCGATAGACGATTTCAAGTTAAGTCCCCCATTTATCTTCCCAGGAAGTTTAATAATTCTTTTTTTTTCCCCCGACTGAGATGGAAAAAATAAATAAAAACGTTTCCCTTTTATAGCCGACCAGATTACAAATCTATACTTTAAGAATTACTCAACATCCGATACGGCAATTTTCTGCCCCTTTTTCAGCACAAAAAAAAACGAAAGCCCGGCTCCGCCGGCGTTGTAATTTGGACACCGATACCCCCTCTTCTCTATTGGCGGATTGCGTGCGTTCCCCAGCTGCGCCGGCGTAAGCGGTGTCTCATTTAGCCGTAAATACCTTGTTAGGGGGAGAGAGCCTCTACGCGGGCCAAAATTCGCTCGGAAAATAAATAGCTCACGCCGCGCTAACAACGAAATAGTAATTTGAGGATTTGGAAGATTTGATAAGGAGACGTTTAAGCCGAAAAATGCTACATTACTTGCAATTTTCGTCTTCCCGTGTAATGAAAATTTCCGTCTTTTGTCGGAGTCATTAAGTCGCGCTTCGTTTCGGAATGAGACGGTTACCCCCCCCCCCTCCCCCCCCCCCCTCCCCCAGCAGGAAAAGCTGGCACCAAAAAAAAAATCAAAAATTAATCAAAAGTAATAAAACCTGCCTCTCGTCTGGACCTCCTCTTCGATCGGCACTAGGTCTACCCTGGTCACCAGATATGTCGTCTAGGCTGAACGTCACCTAGTATGCGTTCAATAATAAACTGTTTTCTTTTGCGAATATTTTTCTTTCTCTTTCACAATTAAATGAATGGATACAGTTTGGATAAAAGTAATGGACAACACATCTGGAAAGCAGGGGCGTTGCTAGATCTACAAAAGATCCGGGGCTAGAGCCCATAGCCCCGTAGTAAAGAAAGTCATATGCTTGGATGGGCATACACATGTATATAATATATATGTGTGTGTGTGTATATCCACAGAGAGCCCCCCCTTTACCGTAGGGTCCTCAGAGAGCCCCCCCACTTACATCAGGTTTTTCAGAGAGCCCCCCACTTACACCAGGGTTTCCAGAGAGCCCCCCTTACTTTAGGGTCCCCAGAGAGCTTCCCCCTTACATTAGGGTCCCTAGAGAGCCTCCCACTTAAATCCGGGTCCCCAGAGAGCCTCCCGCTTAAATCCGGGTCCCCAGAGAGCCTCACTCTTAAATCAGGGTCTCCAGAGAGCCTCCTGCTTAAATCAGGGTCCCCAGACAGCCTCCCGCTTAAATCAGAGTCCCCAGAGAGCCTCCTCATTAAATCAGGGTCCCCAGAGAGCCTCCCGCTTAAATCAGGGTCCCCAGAGAGCCTCCCCTTAAATCAGGGTCCCAGAGACCCTCCCGCTTAAATCAGGGTCCCCAGAGAGCCTGCTCCTTAAATCAGGGTCCCCACAGAGCCTCCCGCTTAAATCAGGGTCCCCAGAGAGCCTCCTCCTTAAATCAGGGTCCCCACAGAGCCTCCCGCTTAAATCAGGGTCCCCAGAGAGCCTCCTCCTTAAATCAGGGTCCCCACAGAGCCTCACTTTAAATCAGGGTCCCAGAGACCCTCCCGCTTAAATCAGGGTCCCCAGAGAGCCTCCTCCTTAAATCAGGGTCCCCACAGAGCCTCCCTTTAAATCAGGGTCCCAGAGACCCTCCCGCTTAAATCAGGGTCCCCAGAGAGCCTCCTCCTTAAATCAGGGTCCCAGAGAGCCTCCCCTTAAATGAGGGTCCCCAGAGAGCCTTCCGCTTAAATCAGAGTCCCCAGAGAGCCTCCTCATTAAATCAGGGTCCCCAGAGAGCCTCCCGCTTAAATCAGGGTCCCCAGAGAGCCTCCCCTAAAATCAGGGTCCCAGAGACCCTCCCTCTTAAATCAGGGTCCCCAGAGAGCCTCCTCCTTAAATCAGGGTCCCCACAGAGCCTCCCTTTAAATCAGGGTCCCAGAGACCCTCACGCTTAAATCAGGGTCCCCAGAGAGCCTCCCACTTAAATCAGGGTCCCAGAGAGCCTCCCACTTAAATCAGGGTCCCCAGAGAGCACCCACCTTAAATCAGGATCCCCAGAGACTCTCCCAGTTAAATCAGGGTCCCCAGAGACCCTCCTGCTTAAATCAGGGTCCCCAGAAAGCCTTCCCTCTGCATCAGGATCCCCAGAGAGCCCCCCACTTACATCAGAGTCCCCAGAGAGCCTCCCCTTCCCTTGGGGACCCCTGCAGAGACTCGAGGCTATAGCCCCAAAAGCCACCCCCTAGCGACGCCACTGCCGGAAAGTATTCACAGCGCTTCACTTCTTCCACATTTTGTTATTTTACAGCCTAATGCCCTGTACATACGGTCGGACTGTCCAAGGGAAAATGTGCGATCGGATCTTGTTATCGGAAATTTCCGATCGTGTGTGGGCTCCATCTGACTTTTTCCGTCGGAATTACCGAAACACAAAGCTTGAGATCTGGATCTAAAAATTTTCGACAACAAAATCCGATCATTTAATTTCCGATCGCGTGTAGACAATTCCGACGCACAAAGTGCCACGCATGCTCAGAATATGGCTACTGGCCTCTTTATAGTCCCGTCGTACGTGTTGTACGTCACCGCATCCTGAACGATCGGATTTTCCGACAACTTTGTGCGACTGTGTTTATGCAAGACAAGTTTGGGCCCTACTCCGTCTGAAAAAACCCGGCGGATTTTGTTGTCCGAATGTCCGATCGTGTGTACGGGGCATTATTCCAAAATGGATCAAATTCATTATTTTCCTCAAAATACTACAAACAATCCGCCATAACGAAGAAAGCAAAAGGCAGAGGATCTAAGGCAACCGTGGACTTTCATGGTACGGTAAGGACTTACATACACTTTTGTATAAAAATATATGTGTGTTTTTTTTTCTAAATAAATTTAGAGTTTAAAAAGTCCTCAAGAGAGAAAATATACACAGTACATATAAATATATTCTCTGTACAAGAACTGAACAACGGAGCGTGCATTCATCCAGGATTAGGAATAGGAACGACGTTCAGAATAAGTTCGAACTCAACATGTTTCGTGGGATGACCGCTTCATCAGGAGTATATTTCCAGAGACATTATATGCAGTTATCTCTATAAGGAAATCAGAATACCGTATTTATCGGTGTATAACACGCACTTTTTTCCCCTTAAAAGCAGGGGAAAATCGGGGGTGCGTGTTATACACCGATCCCCTGAAATTCTGAGCCTCCGGGTGGCTTTCAGCCGCCTTCGGCTCTTCAAGGCGACTTTCGTCCGCCTTCGGCTCTTCTGGGCAGCTTTCGGCTGTTCTTGGAAGCTCTCGGCTCTTCTCAATGGCCGAAAGCTGCCGAGAATGGCCGAAGGCGGCCGAAAGCTGGCGAGAAGAGCCGAAGGCGGCCGGAGGTCTGCCGAGAACTACCGCACGCCGCCAAGATGCACATCCGGCTCTGTATCTCGGCGGCGGCATTTAAAAAAAATAAAATAGACACGGCTGCAATGGGGGACAAGACTGCAATGGGGGACAAGACTGCATAAGGCTGCAATGGGGGACAAGACTGCACTGGTGGACAAGGCTGCATAAGGCTGCAATGGTGGACAAGGCTGCATAAGGCTGCAATGGTGGACAAGGCTGCAATGGTGGACAAGGCTGCATAAGACTGCAATGGTGGACAAGGCTGCATAAGGCTGCAATGGTGGACAAGGCTGCAATGGTGGACAAGGCTGCATAAGACTGCAATGGTGGACAAGGCTGCATAAGACTGCAATGGTGGACAAGGCTGCAATGGTGGACAAGGCTGCATAAGACTGCAATGGTGGACAAGGCTGCATAAGACTGCAATGGTGGACAAGGCTGCATAAGACTGCAATGGTGGACAAGGCTGCATAAGGCTGCAATGGTGGACAAGGCTGCAATGGTGGACAAGGCTGCATAAGACTGCAATGGTGGACAAGGCTGCATAAGGCTGCAATGGTGGACAAGGCTGCAATGGTGGACAAGGCTGCATAAGACTGCAATGGTGGACAAGGCTGCATAAGACTGCAATGGTGGACAAGGCTGCAATGGTGGACAAGGCTGCATAAGACTGCAATGGTGGACAAGGCTGCATAAGACTGCAATGGTGGACAAGGCTGCAATGGTGGACAAGGCTGCATAAGACTGCAATGGTGGACAAGGCTGCATAAGACTGCAATGGTGGACAAGGCTGCATAAGACTGCAATGGTGGACAAGGCTGCATAAGACTGCAATGGTGGACAAGGCTGCAATGGTGGACAAGGCTGCAATGGTGGACAAGGCTGCAGATGACACTGATGGGCATATAAATGTAAGTTTTTTTTTTTCCCTTAAACTTCCTCCTAAAAGTTTTTTTCCTTAAAATTCCCTCCTAAACTTGGGGTGCGTGTTATACGCCGGCGCGTGTTATACGCCGATAAATACGGTAAATAATCAAATTCACAAAAAAAATAAAAACCCCCAAATAAATAGATTAATGATTGTAGGGATAGGAACATATGTGAACACCCCTCAAATTCTGCCATAGAGGCGAGCACATTCCACAGTCCCAACAATGCTACAATTAGTAAATCACGTAAAGGATTCCACTCACAAATGTATCCCCATTAAAGATAATCAAAGGGGTTTACCATGGCAGGACCCACCAATTTGAAGGTCGTCTATATGCCCTACGGGCAAATTCCCAGGCGAGTGTGGGAACCAGGACAATATACAGAAAATAAGTAGACAAACTGTCAAAAAGACAAGGAGAGAGTGAATATATATATATATATATTTAGAAAATTAACATAAAATAAAAAAGTAAAATATGTTTCTAATTGAATAGAAATGCAGCCAGAAAGGCCATATTGAAATCTATATATATATAAAAGATGTATGTATAGTATCCCCCATAATGACAACGCGAAAGACGTTTGTTTGAAAACTATCGACCGTCTATGGGGAGTTGAGTTGCCATCCAAATAAAGGAAGGCCCGTAGATGTGGTGTATCTAGATAAAGGAAGGCCCGTAGATGTGGTGTATCTAGATAAAGGAAGGCCCGTAGACGTGGTGTATCTAGATAAAGGAAGACCCGTAGAAGTGGTGTATCTAGATAAAGGAAGGCCCGTAGACGTGGTGTATCTAGATAAAGGAAGGCCCGTAGACGTGGTGTATCTAGATAAAGGAAGGCCCATAGACGTGGTGTATCTAGATAAAGGAAGGCCCGTAGACGTGGTGTATCTAGATAAAGGAAGGCCCGTAGACGTGGTGTATCTAGATAAAGGAAGGCCCATAGACGTGGTGTATCTAGATAAAGGAAGGCCCGTAGACGGTGTATCTAGATAAAGGAAGGCCCATAGACGTGGTGTATCTAGATAAAGGAAGGCCCGTAGACGTGGTGTATCTAGATAAAGGAAGGCCCGTAGACGTGGTGTATCTAGATAAAGGAAGACCCGTAGACGTGGTGTATCTAGATAAAGGAAGGCCCGTAGACGTGGTGTATCTAGATAAAGGAAGGCCCGTAGACGTGGTGTATCTAGATAAAGGAAGGCCCGTAGACGTGGTGTATCTAGATAAAGGAAGGCCCGTAGACGTGGTGTATCTAGATAAAGGAAGGCCCGTAGACGTGGTGTATCTAGATAAAGGAAGGCCCGTAGATGTGGTGTATCTGGATAAAGGAAGGCCCGTAGACGTGGTGTATCTAGATAAAGGAAGGCCCGTAGATGTGGTGTATCTAGATAAAGGAAGACCCATAGATGTGGTGTATGTAGATAAAGGAAGGCCCGTAGATGTGGTGTATCTAGATAAAGGAAGACCCATAGACGTGGTATATGTAGATAAAGGAAGGCCCGTAGACATGGTGTATCTGGATAAAGGAAGGCCCGTAGACGTGGTGTATCTTGATAAAGGAAGGCCCGTAGACATGGTGTATCTAGATAAAGGAAGGCCCGTAGACATGGTGTATCTAGATAAAGCAAGGCCGGTAGATGTGGTGTATCTTGATAAAGGAAGGCCCGTAGACGTGGTGTATCTAGATAAAGGAAGGCCCGTAGACATGGTGTATGTAGATAAAGGAAGGCCCGTAGACATGGTGTATCTAGATAAAGCAAGGCCGGTAGATGTGGTGTATCTTGATAAAGGAAGGCCCGTAGACGTGGTGTATCTAGATAAAGGAAGGCCCGTAGACATGGTGTATCTGGATAAAGGAAGGCCCGTAGATGTGGTGTATCTAGATAAAGGAAGGCCCATAGATATGGTGTATCTTGATAAAGGAAGGCCCGTAGACGTGGTGTATCTAGATAAAGGAAGGCCCGTAGACATGGTGTATGTAGATAAAGGAAGGCCCGTAGATGTGGTGTATCTAGATAAAGGAAGGCCCATAGATATGGTGTATCTAGATAAAGGAAGGCCCGTAGACGTGGTGTATCTTGATAAAGGAAGGCCCGTAGACGTGGTGTATCTAGATAAAGGAAGGCCCGTAGATGTGGTGTATCTGGATAAAGGAAGGCCTGTAGACGTGGTGTATGTAGATAAAGGAAGGCCTGTAGACGTGGTGTATCTTGATAAAGGAAGGCCCGTAGACGTGGTGTATCTAGATAAAGGAAGGCCTGTAGATGTGGTGTATCTAGATAAAGGAAGGCCTGTAGATGTGGTGTATCTAGATAAAGGAAGGCCTGTAGACGTGGTGTATCTACATAAAGGGAGGCCCGTAGATGTGGTGTATCTACATAAAGGGAGGCCCATAGATTTGGTGTATCTAGATAAAGGAAGGCCTGTAGACGTGGTGTATCTAGATAAAGGAAGGCCCATACACGTGGTGTATCTACATAAAGGGAGGCCCATAGATTTGGTGTATCTAGATTACGGAAAGCCCGTAGATGTGGTGTATCTAGATAAATTTGCAGAAGATACTAAGCTAAGCAGGGCAATAACTTCTCCGCAGGATGTGGAAACCTTACAAGAAAATCTAAACAAATGAATGGGGGGAGGGGCAACTACATGGCAAATGAGGTTCAATGTAGAAAAATGTAAAATAATGCATTGGGGTGGTAAAAATCTGAATACAATCTATACACTGGGGGGAGAACCTCTGGGGGGATGTAGGATGGAAAAGGACCTGGGGGTCCTAGTAGATGATGGGCTCAGCAATGCCAAGCTGCTCCTAACAAAGCAAACAGAATATCGGCATTAAAAAGAGGATCAACTCCAGAGATAAAACGATAATTCTCCCCTCAACAAGACTCTGGTCCGGCTGCACCTGGAGTATACTGTCCAGTTCTGGGCACCAGTCCTCAGGAAGGATGTACTGGAAATGGAGCGACTACAAAGAAGGGCAACAAAGCTGATAAAGGGTCTGGAGGATATTAGTTATGAGGAAAGGTTGTGAGCTCTGAACTTATTCTCTCTGGAGAAGAGAGGAGATATGATTTCAATTTACAACATACTGGTGACCCCACAATAGGGAGAAAACTTTTCCGCGAAAGGGCATTTAACAAGACACGTGGCCACTCACTAAAATTTGAGCAAAAGAGTTTTAACCAGAAACTACGTAGAGGGTTCTTTACTGTAAGAGCGGCAAGGATGTGGAATTCCCTTCCACAGGCGGTGGTCTCAGCTGGGAGCATCGATAGTTTCAAGAAACTATTAGATAAACAGCTGAACGACCACAACATACAGGGATATACAATGTAATACTGACATATAATCACACACATTGGACTTGATGGACTTGTGTTTTTTTTTTTTCATCCTCACCAAATATGTATGTAACTAAGCCGAATGCGGACCTACATCAAACCTTAATCTATCTATTTTTTTCTCTTATTTTTTTTCTTTTCTTATTTTGTATATGCTTTTGCTTGTTTACACATTTAATTAATATAAATAAAATCCATAGTAGTAAAGCCTTCTTTTCTGTTTGGGGAGACGGTGGCCAGTGTAATTAGAAAATGCCTTGGCATCAATGGGAGTAAACAGTGGGTGCCCCATCATTGGTATCAGTGGGAGGAATAGTGTCCAATCATTGGTTTCAGTGTGAGGAAAAATGCCCCATCATTGGTATCGGTGGGAGGAATAGTGCCCCATCATTGGTATCGGTGGGAGGAATATTGCCCCATCATTGGTATCAGTGGGGGGGGAATATTGCCCCATCATTGGTATCAGTGGGAGAAATAGTGCCCCATCATTGGTATCAGCGGGAGGAATAGTGCCCCATCATTGGTATCAGTGGGAGGAATAGTGCCCCATCATTGGTATCGGTGGGAGGAATAGTGCTCCATCATTGGTATCAGTGGGAGGAATAGTGCCCCATCATTGCTATCAGTGGGAGGAATAGTGCCCCATCATTGGTATCGGTGGGAGGAATAGTGCCCCATCATTGGTATCAGTGGGAGGAATAGTGCCCCATCATTGGTATCAGTGGGAGGAATAGTGCCCCATCATTGGTATCAGTGGGAGGAATAGTGCCCCATCATTGGTATTAGTGGAAGGAATAGTGCCCCATCATTGGTATCATTGGGAGGAATAGTGCCCCATCATTGATATCAGTGGGAGGAATAGTGCCCCATCATTGGTATCAGTGGGAGGAATAGTGCCCCATCATTGGTATCGGTGGGAGGAATAGTGCCCCATCATTGGTATCAGTGGGAGGAATAGTGCCCCATCATTGGTATTAGTGGAAGGAATAGTGCCCCATCATTGGTATCATTGGGAGGAATAGTGCCCCATCATTGATATCAGTGGGAGGAATAGTGCCCCATCATTGGTATCAGTGGGAGGAATAGTGACCCATCATTGGTATCAGTTGCAGGAATAGTGCCCCATCATTGGTATCAGTGGGAGGAATAGTGCCCCATCATTGGTATCATTGGGAGGAATAGTGCCCCATCATTGATATCGGTGGGAGGAATAGTGCCCCATCATTGGTATCAGTGGGAGGAATAGTGCCCCATCATTGATATCAGTGGGGGGAATAGTGCCCCATCATTGGTATCAGTGGGAGGAATAGTGACCCATCATTGGTATCAGTTGCAGGAATAGTGCCCCATCATTGGTATCGGTGGGAGGAATATTGCCCCATCATTGGTATCAGTGGGGGGGGAATATTGCCCCATCATTGGTATCAGTGGGAGAAATAGTGCCCCATCATTGGTATCAGCGGGAGGAATAGTGCCCCATCATTGGTATTAGTGGAAGGAATAGTGCCCCATCATTGGTATCATTGGGAGGAATAGTGTCCCATCATTGGTATCAGTGGGAGGAATAGTGACCCATCATTGGTATCAGTGGGAGGAATAGTGCCCCATCATTGATATCGGTGGGAGGAATAGTGCCCCATCATTGGTATCAGTGGGAGGAATAGTGCCCCATCATTGGTATCAGTGGGAGGAATAGTGCCCCATCATTGGTATCAGTGGGAGGAATAGTGACCCATCATTGGTATCGGTGGGAGGAATAGTGCCCCATCATTGGTATCAGTGGGAGGAATAGTGCCCCATCATTGGTATTAGTGGGAGGAATAGTGACCCATCATTGGTATCAGTTGCAGGAATAGTGCCCCATCATTGGTATCAGTGGGAGGAATAGTGCCCCATCATTGGTATCATTGGGAGGAATAGTGCCCCATCATTGGTATCAGTGGGAGGAATAGTGCCCCATCATTGGTATCAGTGGGAGGAATAGTGACCCATCATTGGTATCGGTGGGAGGAATAGTGCCCCATCATTGGTATCAGTGGGAGGAATAGTGCCCCATCATTGGTGTCAGGGGTAAATCTTCAGAGATGTTTTAGCAACAAAAGGGGGACCTACCCAATATTAGGTGGGTCATTAAAATGTTGTGGCTGCTCGGTGTATATAATATATCATTCTAATATAAAACCATTATAAGAATTTTCTCTTGTGGGAATGTAGATGATGCGACACAAATTACAAGATTTCGATCTGCATTAAAAAAAAAAAAAAACGCAACATTGTTGCAAAGACTGAAGTGGAAGTTTCAGATGTTGATCTGACAGCCGGCCGGCTAAATGCCGGACATAATCTGATAGCAGGAGGCGGTCTAGACGCCCCGATCGCCCCATCCAGACACTCGATAGTTCTTCATCAGGACATCATTGCTAACTCTATTGTGTGTGATGGACTCTTCTCTCCTATCTGCCCCCCCCCCCCCCCCCCCGAGACACCCGAAACCTGCCGGAGGGGACGACTGCCTCCGAGAGGAACGCGCCCTTTTCCCGACCATTAAACCAGCTAAAAATAAGGACTCGATCGATTTCGCTACATTCATACCTCTAGAAGACAACGTCTGCCTATTCACATGGCAGCTTTATTGAGCATATATATATAATATAATACTGCGTCAATAATGCGAAGGGGCGGGGCCTGCGTGGAAAAAAAGCACGGTTTCTTGGAATTTGCAATTCTAAGGTTTCTTTTCATTTTTTGATTAGGGAGAGGTCTGGGCTGTTCGCTGTTTGTTCTGGTAACTGTCTTTTCTGCGGCAGAGCCGGGCCAAGGCCGAGGCCAGGCTGGCGAGAGAAAAAAGTTCTGTTTCCAGTTTCCAGTCCAATTGGCCAGATGGCAATACCCTAAAGATGGGGGGGGGGGGGGTTATTCCGCACTCCTTCACTTACTTTCTAGCCTCACAGCTGCAACACCTTGCAGGATGGGATCCAGCGGGGGAACTTTCACGGTCCCACTGACGTGAGGGGGGTTCTCTGGGGATCCTGAATAATGGGGGGGCTCTCTGAGGACCCTGATGTAAGGGGGCAGCTCTCTGGGGACCCTGATGTGAGGAGCGGCTCTCTGAGGACCCTGATGCAAGAGGGGGGGCACACTGGGGACCCTGATGTAAGGGGGCGGCTCTCTGGGGACCCTGATGTGGGGAGGGGCTCTCTGGGGACCCTGATGTAAGGAGGGGCTCTCTGGGGACCCTGATGTGAGGAGGGGCTCTCTGAGGACCCTGATTTAAGGGGGGGCTCTCTGGGGACCCTGATGTGGGGAGGGGCTCTCTGGGGACCCTGATGTAAGGAGGGGCTCTCTGGGGACCCTGATGTGAGGAGGGGCTCTCTGAGGACCCTGATTTAAGGGGGGGCTCTCTGGGGACCCTGATGTGGGGAGGGGCTCTCTGGGGACCCTGATGTGAGGAGGGGCTCTCTGGGGACCCTGATGTGAGGAGGGGCTCTCTGAGGACCCTGATGTAAGGAGGGGCTATGTGGGGATCCTGATCTAAGAGGGGGCTCTCTGGGGACCCTGATGAAAAGAGGGGCTATCTGGGGACTAGGGATGAGCTTCGAGTTCGAGTCAAACTCATGTTCTACTCGAACATTGCCTGTTGGCCTGTTCAGCGAACAGTGAACAATTTGGGCTGTTCGCAGCAAATTCGAAAAGCCGGAACACCCTATACAAGTCTATGGGAGAAATCTAAAGTGCTCATTTTAAAGGGTAATATGCAAGTTACTGTCCTAAAAAGTGTTTGGGGACCCGGGTCCTGCCCCAGGGGACATGGATCAATGCAAAAAAAAGTTTTAAAAACGGCCGTTTTTTCAGGAGCAGTGATTTTAATAATGATTAAAGTGAAACAATAAAAGTGTAATATTCCTTTAAATTTCGTAGCTGGGGGGTATCTATAGTATGCCTGTGAAGGGGCGCATGTTTCTGGTGCTTAGAACTGTCCCTGCACAAAGTGTCATTTGTGCAGGAAAAAAAGTCTTTTAAAATCACTTGCGGCTAAATTGTCGGCTCCCCCGTAATACAGAGAACACTCAATGAGTGTTCTCTGCATTAGCCGACAATTCATTCATTCATTGATATAAAAAAAAAAAAAAAAAGGCGTGGGGGTTCCCCTAAATTCAATTACCAGGCCCTTCAGGTCTGACATGGATATTAAGGGGAACCCCGTGTCAAATTAAAAAAAAAATTGACGTGGGGGTCCCCCTAAATATCCATACCAGACCCTTCAGGTCTGACATGGATATTAAGGGGAACCCCGCATCAAATAAAAAAAAAATTGACGTGGGGGTCCCCCTAAAAATCCATACCAGACCCTTTATCCGAGCACGCAACCTGGCAGGCCACAGGAAAAGAGGGGGGACGAGAGAGCGCCCCCCCCCTCCCTCCTGAACCGTACCAGGCCACATACCCTCAACATTGGGAGGATGCTTTGGGGGTCTGTGACCCTTCAAAGCACCTTGTCCCCATGTTGATGAGGACAAGGGCCTCATCCTCACAACCCTGGCCGGTGGTTGTGAGGGTCTGCGGGCGGGGGGCTTATCAGAATCTGGAAGCCCCCTTTAACAAGGGGACCCCCAGATCCCGCCCCCCCTGTTTGAAATGGTAAGGGGTACCATTTCACAAAGAAAGTGTCAAAATGGTTAAATAAGACAAACACACTTTTGAAAAATTCCTTTATTAAAAATAAAAAAAATAAAAAAAAGATTCCAGCGGTGCTAATCCACTCTTGCTATCCAGCGACGGGTCTCCGGGGTCCAGCGATGGATGATCATATCCAGCGACGGGGGATCTCTCAGTCCAGCGCTGTCCATACATCCTTCTTCTGTCTCCACTGCGGAGACTGCGGAGATCCCAGCGCTGACGTTTCTTATATTAGGAGGGCGGGGCCACCCGTCATCTGACCCCGCCCCTCTGACGCTGGAGAGGGAAGCCAGGGGTTCCCCAGTGACGTATGGGTGACCCCGCCCCCTCTGATGTAACGCAGGTTTCCGGTACATCAGAGGGGGCGGGGTCACCCATACGTCACAGTGGAGACAGAAGAAGGATGTATGGACAGCGCTGGACTGAGAGATCCCCCGTCGCTGGATATGATCATCCATCGCTGGACCCCGGAGACCCGTCGCTGGATAGCAAGAGTGGATTAGCACCGCTGGAATCTTTTTTTTATTTTTAATAAAGGAATTTTTCAAAAGTGTGTTTGTCTTATTTAACCATTTTGACACTTTCTTTGTGAAATGGTAGGGGTACTTTTGTACCCCCTTACCATTTCAAACAGGGGGGGGGATCTGGGGGTCCCCTTGTTAAAGGGGGCTTACAGATTCTGATAAGCTCCCCGCCCGCAGACCCTCACAACCACCGGCCAGGGTTGTGAGGATGAGGCCCTTGTCCTTATCAACATGGGGACAAGGTGCTTTGAGGGGTCACAGACCCCCAAAGCATCCTCCCAATGTTGAGGGTATGTGGCCTGGTATGGTTCAGGAGGGAGGGGGGCCGCTCTCTCGTACCCCCTCTTTTCCTGTGGCCTGCCAGGTTGCGTGCTCGGATAAAGGGTCTGGTATGGATTTTTAGGGGGACCCTCACGTCAATTTTTTTTTTAAATTTGATGCGGGGTTCCCCTTAATATCCATATCAGACCTGAAGTGTCTGGTATGGATATTTAGGGGGACCCCCACGTCAATTTTTTTTTTTAATTTGACACAGGGTTCCCCTTAATATCCATGTCAGACCTGAAGGGCCTGGTAATTGAATTTAGGGGAACCCCCACGCTTTTTTTTTTTTTTTATCAATGAATGAATGAATTGTCGGCTAATACAGAGAACACTCATTGAGTGTTCTCTGTATTACGGGGAGCCGACAATAGCCGCAAGTGATTTTAAAAGACTTTTTTTCCTGCAGAAATGACACTTTGTGCAGGGACAGTTCTAAGCACGGGAAACATGCGCCCCTTCACAGGCATACTATAGATACCCCCCAGCTACGAAATTTAAAGGAATATTACACTTTTATTGTTTGACTTTAATCATTATTAAAATCACTGCTCCTGAAAAAACGGCCGTTTTTAAAACTTTTTTTTGCATTGATCCATGTCCCCTGGGGCAGGACCCGGGTCCCCAAACACTTTTTAGGACAGTAACTTTCATATTACCCTTTAAAATGAGCACTTTAGATTTTGAACGTTCGAGTCCCATAGACTTTAATAGGGTTCTAAAGTTCACACGAAGTTAAGGTCTGTTCGCAGGTTCTGGTGCGAACCGAACAGGGGGGTGTTCGGCTCATCCCTACTGGGGACCCTGATGTAAGGGGGGGCTCTCTGGGGGCCCTGATGAAAGGAGGGGCTCTCTGGGGGCCCTGATGAAAGAAGGGGCTCTCTGGGGGCCCTGATGAAAGGAGGGGCTCTCTGGGGACCCTGATGAAAGGAGGGACTATCTGGGGGCCCTGATGAAAGGAGGGACTATCTGGGGGCCCTGATGTAAGGGGGGCTCTCTGGGGACCCTGATGAAAGGAGGAGCTATCTGGGGACCCTGATGTAAGGGGGGGGGGCCTCTCTGGGGACCCTGATGAAAGAAGGGGCTATCTGGGGACCCTGATGTAAGGGGAGGCTCTCTGGGGACCCTGATGTGAGGAGGAGGTCTCTGGGGACCCTGATGTAAGGGGGGGCTCTCTGGGGACCCTGATGAAAGGAGGGGCTATCTGGGGACCCTGATGAAAGAAGGGACTATCTGGGGGCCCTGATGTAAGGGGGGGGCTCTCTGGGGACCCTGATGAAAGGAGGGGCTATCTGGGGACCCTGATGTAAGGGGGGGGGGGCTCTCTGGGGACCCTGATGAAAGGAGGGGCTATCTGGGGACCCTGATGTAAGGGGAGGCTCTCTGGGGACCCTGATGTGAGGAGGGGGGCTCTGGGGACCCTGATGTAAGTGGGGATCCGCACTCAGATATGTAATGATTTATATATATATATCCAAGTGTATGACTTTCTATACTTCACTGCTATGGGCACTAGTACGAGATCTTTTGTAGACCAGCCCTGGTGGGGGCCCTTCACGTTTTTTTTGACCGGGGCCCTGAACATTCTAGTTACGCCTCTGAATGGAAGTCATTCTCCAGTGGAGGGACATTCAAAGGTTTTATTATCATTACTTGTCTGGTGTTTCATCTTTTTATGATTCAGCAAACGCAGAATCCGTCCAAACCTTGGAGCTTCCTGCGATGGGGGGGGGGGGGCGAACGTTTCCGTCCAACCCCCCCGGCAGACTGATTTCTGCAGAAGTAAGAGAGGGATTTGGAGAGCAGACATGTGAACTAGATGCCATTACCTGTCATCAAGAATCCCCGGGAGAGCCCCCAGGAAGGCGGCCAAAGCGAGGGACTTTCAGCTCGTCTGCCGAAAAATGCGACATTCCAAGGAAAATCTTCCCGAACGCGTATTTCAGAGCCACAAATTCTTATTGTCAGAACATAAAAAACACACCACGCAACACCGGCACACATCCCAAGGGCAAGACCAGAAAACACATCACCGGACATCACGGACATCACCGGACAGCGTTGTGTCATCTGTCACATACAGGTGATAGAAGTTCTCTTCATCTGTTGTGCCGGATGGGAGGAGAGGAGAGCGGAGAGGAGGAGGACCCGACATTCAGTATAAGTCATTTTATTAAAAAAAAGGAAAAATAAGCGGAAGGTCATCAGTGGCCGGGTACTGCCATTCAGAGAACGCTGCAGCAAATATTCCAAAATGTCTGGCTTGCTTTTCATTTTCTAATTATTATTTTATTTCTTTTTGGAACCATAGATAAATAGCAAGATTAGATATTTTTCAGATGACAATAATAATCACAATAATAATAACAACAACAACAATAATAATGCCACTACTACTAATTAATATTATTGTTGTTATTAGTATTATTATTATTGTGATTATTATTGTCATCTGAAAAATAATCTTGATATTTATCTATGTGTCCAAAAAAAAAAAATAATAATTAGGAAATGAAAAGCAAGCAGACATTTTGGAATAATAATAATAATAATAATAATAATAATAATAATAATAACAACAACAACAATAATGATGCCACTACTACTAATTAATATTATTGTTTTTATTATTATTATTATTATTATTAGTATTATTATTATTATTATTGTGATTATTATTGTCATCTGAAAAAATAATCTTGCTATTTATCTATGTGTCCAAAATAATAATAATAATAATAATAATAATAATAATAATAATTAGGAAATTAAAAGCAAGGAGACATTTTGGAATAATAATAATAATAATACTAATAATACTAATAATAATACTAATAATAATACTAATAACAACAACAACAACAACAATAATGATGCCACTACTACTAATTAATATTATTGTTGTTATTAGTATTATTATTATTGTGATTATTATTGTCATCTGAAAAAATAATCTTGCTATTTATCTATGTGTCCAAAATAATAATAATAATAATAATAATTAGGAAATTAAAAGCAAGGAGACATTTTGAAATAATAATACTAATAATACTAATAATACTAATAATAATACTAATAACAACAACAACAACAACAATAATGATGCCACTACTACTAATTAATATTATTGTTGTTATTAGTATTATTATTATTGTGATTATTATTGTGATCTGGAAAATAATCTTGCTATTTATCTATGTGTCCAAAAAAATAAATAAATAAATAAATAATAATAATAATTAACAAATGAAAAGCAAGCA